>NW_024412401.1:35938693-35945517 GCF_014898765.1 Herpailurus yagouaroundi
AGGGAGGGAGGGAGGGAGGGAAGCAATGAACGAAGAAAGAAAGAAAGAAAGAAAGAAAGAAAGAAAGAAAGAAAGAAAGAAAGAAAGAGAAAGAAAGAAAGAAAGAAAGAAAGAAAGAAAGAAAGAAAGAAAGAAAGAAAGAAAGAAAGAAAGAAAGAAAAAAGGAAAGAAGAATCTGAACTAAGCCTTCTCCAGAGCAGGACCTGAATTAGGAAACTCCAAGCTGGTCTGGTAAAACCTCGGCAGGATTCTTCTCCTCTGCCTGTCCCCTTCTGACATTCCCTCCATTTTCCTGGAATATCCCAGTACAGGGGCCAATACACATACTTTTCTGCCCACTTAAATTCTTCTAGTAGCAGCTCATCCCACGGGCTTTACCTTTCTTATTCACAACCGCATCTAGCTTCAAAAATTCCCCTTGACTCCCTAGACGATATGTTCATACCCTGGTCAGAGACACATGCAAAAGCCATGGATTCCTTCCACGGATCCTGTGTGAGCATCAGCTCTGCATCGGGCTACGTGCCCAAAGAAACTTTCATGACTTACTCATCAATCCCCAAGGTCTCTCTCTTCAAATATGCACCACAAGTGCCCATCATCTTGCTTGTGCTTGCAATTGCCACTATCAATCCGCCATTGATAATCACAGCTGTAGAAGTAGATGTTTAGGTTCACTGATATTTTTTAAGCCTCCCACACAAGACAACATCTATACATAGAGTAACTTACTGAATACATCTCCTCTGTATCAGCTGTTTTTGTACTTCTCCATCTCAAGCAGGTTTCATTAAATATTGAAATGTTACTGATGATCTGTTTTACTGCAGAGGGGAAAGAATGAGAAATCAACTTACACTCTATACAAAAATGCTACCTTTTATAGAACATGCAGCTCCTGATCTCAGGGTTATGAGTTTGAGCCCCACAGTAGGTATAGGGATTACTTAAAAAATAAAATCTAAAAAATAGAATGCTATCTTGTCATGGAATCACTTACACAAGACAATTTCAGTAGTACTTTAATTTAGAAATTAGTGGTGGCAGTCTGAGAAACACCACTTTTACATTTATGTAAACTCAATCTTGATGAAAGATTTAAAATCAAAAGATACCCAATCAGAGGATCCTTTTTAAAAATTACTTAAATCCAGTCACTGCAAACTCCCCTGGTTTACTAACCTAAAGCTGCAATTCGGGCTTAGACAACCTCATTTATACAGATAAGTATCAATTTCAAATTCTGAGCAGGGAGCAACAAAACACTTGAGCAGAGCATTGAGAAGTGCTCTTCTTTGAGGAACTGAAAAACGATTTGCTAAGAAGTTTCACAGCAACACTGCCATGATTAATAAATCATAAAGACAACTCCCAAAGCACCTGAAAAAAAGAAAAGTCTCAAGGGAACCAAGCCTTTATTGTGTAAACCCCTGGCCTGACAGGTTCCTATGAATGAAGCCACATTGGTAGATGTGACCCTTCTTTATGGATTGGGCAGCTTTGCCCAGAGAAAACCTGTTCCACAGGTCACAAGCTGTACTTCAAATGTTGTAAGACAGAGTAGGTAAGAAAGTACAGGTGTTTCAGAATAATGGAATCTCACTACTGGGTACAGAATTTAAAGATAACTAGCAGTAGTCCAAGGAACTTTATACTTATGAAACTTTCAAAAACCGATAACCTCAATACTATTTAAGTTGCAGACCATACAAAAAGGTAGAAAGTTTCCCAATTTACTCAAGATGACTGGATATCCACAATTCCCAAATTGTGCAAGCAGTTACAAAACACACTATGCCAAACTCACTTATCATTATAAATGCAAAAACCTAAAATAAAATATTTGTAAACATAAGTCAGCAGTACCTTCAAAGAACAATACACTATGATCAAGGAAGATTTATTCCAGGAATACAGAGGTGATCATTATTGGGAAAGTATTAATAGATTAAAAGGGAAAGGCCACATGGTTACTTCTATATCCATTATGGTTAACACATTTAATACATGTTCCTGACTAAAAATCTTAGTCAACTAAGATTTAATTTGATAGAAACTCCTTAATTTAAGAGTGTTTATTAGAAACCACCATCCTTGCTGGTAAAATAATGAAGCAATTTCTAGTAAAGTCAAGAACAATACAAAGATGCATGTTCTCATAGCTATTATTTAGCATTAGCTATGAGATTCTAGATGACATGGAGAGAGGCAAGAACAAAATGAGCTATAAATACCAGGAAGAAAGGGAATAACGCAACTTCCAGTAAATCTAAGAGAATCAACTGAAAACAAATATGAAATCACTTGAAAACAAGAGAAAAACACATGCAAATAATGGAGTTTGGCAAAGTGTACCCAAATATAAGAACACAGAAAAACTAGTCATTTTCAATAGATCTATAAGAACAAGTATGGTAGGCTAAAAACAGGCCCCCCCAAAATGTCCACATCCATCTGTGACCATGTTACCTTACATGGCAGAGGGACTCTGCAATTGATTAAGATAGGGAGATTATCCAAGATTATCCAGATGAGCCCAATGTAGTGACCTTGGTCCTCATAAGAGAGAGACAAGAAGATCAGGGTTAGAGAGAGATTCAAGGACAAAAGCAGCAGTTAAACCAACGAGCTTCAAAGATGGAGGATGGGGCCCAAGCTAAGGAATGTTAGTAGGATCTAGAAACTCGAAAGGACAAGGAAATTGATTCTCTCCTCCAGCTTCCAGAATGAATACACACCTGCTGACACCATCATTTTAACAGAATGGAACTGATTTGAACTTCGGACCTCCAGAACTATAAGTTCATGTTGTTTTAAGCCACTAAATTGATGGTAATTTGTCAAACTAGCAATAGGAAACTAAAACAACAAATAAACTACAACAAAAAGATGCAGTACCCAGCCATCGCAGTTCACCGTGCCCAGCCACCGGGTTCAGATTAGTCCCAGCCACTGATGCATACCATGGCCAGCCTCATGCCCCCAGCAACACCAGCACGCAGCCCCCAGCCACCATAGTGCTTCAGGAAATCCAGTATAGAACTAGTGACCCAGCACAAATTTTGCTAACACCACCACTTGCTCTCAAGTTCCCCGGCAGGCATGCCCACCCTGCCTGGGCCCCACTAACACCACAGAGAGCAAGCACAGCCCACAACAGGCAGAGAATCAGTGCAAACAACTGCACTGAAGGGAAAAGTGATTCAGACACTACAGCAGACTACACACATAGCAGCACATATAGGATATTCTCCTGAAGTGCCAGGTTCTGGTGAACAGAGGAGACTGCACTGTAGGGCACTCCAAGACCTCTTCTTCATAAAGTCACTACTTTCAAGATCAGAAGACATAGCTGACTTTCTTAACACACAGAAACAGACACAGAGAGGCAGACAAAACAAGGAAACAGAGAAATTTATCCCAAATGAAATACGAAGACAAGGCCATGACCAGAGATCTAAGTGAAACAGATATAAGTAACATTACTGATAGAGAATTTAAGGCAATTATCATAAGGATAATCACTGGACTTAAGAAAAATAGTGGAAGACATGAGTTGAGACCCTTAGCACAAAGATAAAGAATAATATAGCAGAGATAAAGGGCTCATAAACAAAATGAGAAACACACTTGATAGAAGAAGAGGAATGAATTAGTGACCTAGAAGACAGAGTAATAGGAAGTAATCAAGCTGAATAAAAGAGAGAAAAAAGAATCATGCAAAATGGGAACTCAGTGACTCCACCATATGCAATGACATTCATAGTATAGGAGTCCCAGACGAAGAAGAGAGACAGAAAAGGAGGCAGAGAATTTATTTGAGGAAGTAGTAACCGAAAAATTTCCTAATCTGGGGAAGGAAACAGATATCCAGATCCAGAAGGCACAGAGAACTCAAATCAAAATCAACAAAAGCAGACCCACACCAAGACATATTGTAATTAAATGGCAAAATATAGTGGTAAAGAAAACATTTTTAAAGCAGCAAAAAAAAAGAAGACAGTTACTTACAATGGAAAATCCATAAGGCTAACAGGAGACTTTTCAACAAAAACTTTGTAAGCCAGAAGGGAATGGCATGGTATATTCAAAGTGCTGAATGGGAAATATGTGCCACAAAAGATGCTCTATCCAGCAACAGAAGGAGAGATAAAGAGTTTCCCAGAAAAACTAAAAGAGTTCAACCAAATCAGGCCTGCAAGAAATATTAAAGGGGGCTCTTTGAGTGGAGAGACCAAAAATGACAGTATAAAGGAAGGAAACACAAAAGCAATAAAAATGAATGTTTCTGTAAAAAATCAGTCAAGGAATTCACAAAATAAAAGAATATAAGGGGCACCTACCTGGGTGGCTCAGTTAGTTAAGCATCCAACTTTGGCTCAGGTCATAAGCTCATGGCTCATGAATTCAAGCCACACTTCGGGCTCTGTGCTGACAGCTCAGAGTCCATAGACTGCATTGGGTTCTGTGTCTCCATCTCTCTCTGCCTTTCCCTTGCTCATACTGTCTCTCTCCCTCTCAAAAATAAATAAACATTAATACATAATATATATATGCTATATATATCTATGATATATATTACATATACATATTACGCATATATATATATTACATGTAATATATATTATATTATATATAATATATATATAAGGGGCACCTCGGTAGTTCAGTCAGTTGGGCCTCTGACTTGGGCTCAGATCATGATCTCATGGTTTGTGGGTTTGAGCTCTGTATTGGGCTCTGTGCTGACAGCTCAGAGCCTGGAGCCTGCTTTGGATTCTGTGTCTCCCTCTCTCTCTGGCCCAATCCTCCTTGCGCTCTTTCTCTGTCTCTCAAAAACAAATAAACATTCAAAAATACACACACACACACACACACACACACACACAAATAAAATATAATAACATATATCTAAAATATGGGGAGGAGAGGAAAAAAGACAGGGTTCAAACTTGAATGATCATCAGCTGAATACAGACTGCTATATGCAGAAGACATTAGATACAAACCTAATAGAAACCATATATTTAAAACCTTTAATAAACATGTAAAGAATAAAGAGGAAGAAATCCAAATACATCACTAAAGAAAACTGGTGCACCTGTGTGGCTCAGTCAATTAAGTGCCCAACTCTTGATTTCAGCTCAGGTCATGATCTCAAGGTCCATGAGATCGAGTCCCACATCCTGCTCTCTGCTGACAGTGTGAAGCCTGCTTGGAATTCTCTCTCCCTCTCTCTTTTCCTCTCCCTCCCTCTCTCTCTCTCAAAATAAGTAAATAAACCTTAAAAAAAAAAAAGGGAAGAAGAAAACCAGTAAACTGTGAAAGAGAGAAAGAGAAGAAAGAATCAGAGAAAAATTTCAGAAACAACAATGAAATGGCAACAGATACGTATCTATTGATAATTACTTTGAATGTAAATGGACTAAACACTCCAATCAAAAGACACAGGGTGACAGAATGAATAAAAAAACAAGACCCATCTATATGCTGCTTACAAGAGACTCATTTCAGACCTAAAGACACCTGTAGATTGAAAGTGAGGGGGTAGACAAGGGATACAGGAGTACTGATGCACAGGGGCACTTGTACCCCAATGTTTATAGCAGCACTCTCAACAATAGCCAAATTATGGAAAAAGCCTAAATGTCCATCAACTGATGAATGGATAAAGAAATTGTGTTTTATATACACAATGGAGTACCACGTGGCAATGAGAAAGAATGAAATATGGCCCTTTGTAGCAACATGGATGGAACTGGAGAGTGTGATGCTAAGTGAAATAAGCCATACAGAGAAAGACAGATACCATATGTTTTCACTCTTATGTGGATCCTGAGAAACTTAACAGAAACCCATGGGGGAGGGGAAGGGAAAAAAATAAAAAAGGAGGTTAGAGTGGGAGAGAGCCAAAGCATAAGAGACTCTTAAAAACTGAGAACACGGGATAGAAGGAACATACTTAAAGATCATAAAAGCCATTTATGAAAAGCCCACAGCTAACATCATCCTCAATGGGGAAAAACTGAGAGCTTTTTCCCTGAGATCAGGAACACGACAGGGATGCCCACTCTCACCGCTGTTGTTTAACATAGTGCTGGAAGTTCTGGCATCAGCAATCAGACAACAAAAGGAAATCAAAGGCATCAAAATTGGCAAAGATGAAGTCAAGCTTTCGTTTTTTGCAGATGACATGATATTATACATGGAAAATCCGACAGACTCCACCAAAAGTCTGCTAGAACTGATACATGAATTCAGCAAAGTTGCAGGATACAAAATCAATGTACAGAAATCAGTTGCATTCTTATACACTAACAATGAAGCAACAGAAAGACAAATAAAGAAACTGATCCCATTCACAATTGCACCAAGAAGCATAAAATACCTAGGAATAAATCTAACCAAAGATGTAAAGGATCTGTATGCTGAAAACTATAGAAAGCTTATGAAGGTAATTGAAGAAGATTTAAAGAAATGGAAAGACATTCCCTGCTCATGGATTGGAAGAATAAATATTGTCAAAATGTCAATACTACCCAAAGCTATCTACACATTCAATGCAATCCCAATCAAAATTGCACCAGCATTCTTCTCGAAACTAGAACAAGCAATCCTAAAATTCATATGGAACCACAAAAGGCCCCGAATAGCCAAAGTAATTTTGAAGAAGAAGACCAAAGCAGGAGGCATCACAATCCCAGACTTTAGCCTCTACTACAAAGCTGTCATCATCAAGACAGCATGGTATTGGCACAAAAACAGACACATAGACCAATGGAATAGAATAGAAACCCCAGAACTAGACCCACAAACGTATGGCC
>NW_024412401.1:35945917-35950339 GCF_014898765.1 Herpailurus yagouaroundi
GAGGGTGGGTGATGGGTATTGAGGAGGGCACCTTTTGGGATGAGCACTGGGTGTTGTATGGAAACCAATTTGACAATAAACTTCATATATTGAAAAAAAATTTTTTAAATAAAGTAAAAAAAAGAAAATAAAAAAAATAAAAGTAACACTCATTAAAAAAAAAGAAAGTGAGGGGGTAGAGAAACACGTATCATGCAAATGAATGTCAAAAGAAAACTGGAGTAGCAATACTTAGACAACATAGACTTTAAAACAAAGGCTGTCGGGGTGCCTGAGTGGCTCAGTTGGTTAAGCATCCAACTCTTGATCTTGGCTCAGGTCATGATCTCAACTCAAGTCATGATTTCACGGTTTGTGGATGTGAGCCCCACACTGGGCTCTATGCTGGCAGCACAGAGCTTGCTTGGGATTCTGTCTCTCCCTCTCTCTGCCCCTCCCCCCCTTGTGCACTCAGGTGTAGTGCACACTCTCTCTCTCAAAATAAATAAATAAACTTAAAAGAAAAAAGACTGTAATAAGAGTCAAAGAAGGAAACTACATAATAATAAAGGGGACAATCCAACAAGAAGATATAACAATTGTAAATATTTATGCACCGAATATGAAAGCATCCAAATACATAAAACCTTTACTAACAAACATAAAGGAACTCATCAATAGTAATACAATAATAGTAGGAGGCTTTAACATCCCACTTACGTCAATGGACAAATCATCTAAACACAAAATCAACAAGGAAATAGTGGCTTTGAATGACCCACTGGAACAGATGGATTTAACAGATATATTCAGAACATTCCAACCTAAAACAACAGAATATACATTCTCTGCAAGCACATGGAACATTCTCCAGAAAGATCATATATTAGGCCACATAACCAGCCTCAACAAATTCAAAAAGACTGAAGTCATACCATGTATCTTTTCTGACCACAGTACTATAAAAATAGAAGTCAACCACAAGAAAAAATCTGGAAAGCACACAAATACATGGAGGTTAAGTAACATGCCGCTAAATAATGAATGGGTCAACCAAGAAATCAAGAAGAAATAAAAAGGTAGGGCACTTGGGTGGCTCAGTCAGTTAAGCGTCTTAACTCTTGATTTCGGCTCAGGTCATGATCTCATGGTTCATGGGACCAAGCCCCACATTGGGCTCTGCACTGACAGCCCAGAAATTTCTTGGGAATCTCTCTGCTCTTCCCTTGCTCTCTTTCTCTCTCAAAATAAATAAGCATTTAAAAAAAGATAAAAAACTACACGGAAACAAATGAAAATGAAAACACAACAGTCCAAACCTGTGGGATGCAGCCTAAGTGGTTCTAAGAGGGAAGTTTATAGTAATATAGGCCTACCTCAAGAAGAAAAATCTCCCATAAACAACATAAACTTACACCTAAAGAAGCTAGAAAAAGAACAAACAAAACCTAAATCTAGAAGAAGTAAGTAAATAATAAAGATTAGAGCAGAAATAAATTATATAGAAACTAAAAAAACAATAGAACCAATCAATGAAACCAGGACCTGGTTCTCTGGGGGAAAAAAAAACAGTTTAAAACCTTTAGCCAGATTTATCAAGAGAAAAAGGAGAAAGGACTCAAATAAAATCACAAATTAGAAAGGAGAAAATAACCACTAATATCACAGAAATACAAACTCTTGTAGGAGAATATTATGAAAAACTATATGCCAATAAATTACACAACCTAGAAGAAATGGATAAATTTCTAGAAACATGTAAACTACCACAACTGAAAAAGGAATAAATAGAAAATTTGAAGAGACCAATGATTAGCCAAGAAATTAAATCTGTAATCAAAAAACTCACAACAAACAAAAGTTCAGGAACAGATGGCTTCACAGGTGAATTCTACCAAGCATTTAAGGAAAAATTAATACCTATTTCTCTCAAACTATTTCAAAAAAAAAAAAACAGAAAAGCAAGGACAAGTTCCAAATTCATTCTTTGAAGCCAGTATCCTGATACAAAAACTGGATAAAGACACCACTAAAAAAGAGAACTACAGAGCAATATCCCTGATGAACACAGACACATAAAAATCCTCTTTAAAATACTAGCAAACTGAATCCAACAATACATTAAAAAAAATCATTCACCATGATCAAGTGGGATTTATTCCTAGGTCATAAGGGTGATTCAATATTCGCAAATCAATCAACATGATACATCACATCAATATGAGAAAGGATAAGAACCATATGAGCTCAGATGCAGAAAAAGCATGTGACAAAGTACAACATCTATTCATGATAAAAACGCTCAGCAAGTAGGTTTAGAGGGAGTATACCTGAACTTAATAAAGGCCTTATATGAAAAACCCACAGCTAACATCATCCTTAATGGGGAAACACTGAGAGCTTTTCCCCTAATGTCAAGAACAAGATAAGGATGTTCGCTCTCAACACTTTTATTCAACATAATACTTAAAGTCCTAGCCACAACAATCAGACAACAAAAAGAAATAAAAAGCATCCAAATTGCTAAAGAAGTAAAACTCTCATTATTTGCATGATATGAGACATACATATGTACACACACACACACATATATATATACATATATATATATATATATATATGTATATATATATCTCCTGAAAGATTCCACCAAAAAAATTGCTAGAACTGAGAAACAAATTCAGTAAAGTGGCAGGATACAGAATCAAGGTACAGAAATCTGTTGCATTTCTACACAACAATAATGAAGCAGCAGAAAGAGAAATTAAGAAAACAATCCCACTTACAATTGCACCAGGAATAATATGATACCCAGGAATACATCTACCAAAGAGGTAAAAGACCTGTACTCTGAAAACTATAAAACACTGATGAAACAAATGGAAGATGACACAAAGAAATGGAAAGACATTCCACGCTCACAGATAGGAAGAATAAGTATTGTTAAAATATCCCTGCTACCCAAAGCAATCTACAGATTTAATGCAATCCCTATCAAAATACCAATAGCAATTTTCACAGAACTAAAACAAACAATTCTAAAATTTGTATGCAACCACCAAAGACCTTGAATAGTCAAAGCAATCCTGAAAAGGAAAAGCAAAGCTGGGGGCATCACAAATCTGGACTTCAAGTTTTATTACAAAGCTACAGTAATCAAAACACTTGAGACTAGCACAAAAAAAAAAAAAAAAAAAAAAAGACACACAGATCAATGGCACAGAATAGAAAACCCAGAAATGAACCCACAATTATATGGTCGATTAATCTTCAACAAAAGAGGAAGAATATCCAATGGGAAAAGTCTCTTCAATAAACGGTGCTGGGATGGCATCATGAAAAAGAAAAAAAAAAGGACTGTTTACACCATACGCAAAAATAAATTCAAAATGGATTAAAGAGGGGGGCCTGGGTGGCTCAGTTGGTTAAGCATCCAACTTGAGCTCAGGTCACGATCTCATGGTTCGTGAGTCCAAACCCCATGTAAGGCTCTATGAAGACACCTCAGAGCCTAAAGCCTATTTCGGATACTGTGTCTCCCTTTCTCTCTCTCTCTGCGCTCCCCTGCTTACACTCTGTCTGTCTGTCTCTCTCTCTCTCTCTCTCTCAATCAAAAAAAAATAAACATTAAAAAAATTTTTTTAGTGGATTAAAGACCTAAATGTGAGACCTGAAACCATAAAAAATCCTAGAAGAGAACACAGGCAGTAATGTTGTTGACATGGGCCATAGCAACTTTTTTCTAAATATGTCTCCTGAGGCAAGAGAAACAAAAGCAATAAATAAACTATTGGGACCACATCAAAATAAAACACTTCTTCACAGCAAAGGAAACAATCAACAAAACCAAAGGCAACATACAGAATGAGAGAAGATATTTGCAAATGACATATCTGGTAAAGGGTTAGTATCCAAAATAAATAAAGAACTTATAAAACTCAACAGCCAAAAACCAAATAATCCAATTAAAAATGGGTAGAAGACATGAACAGACATTTCTACAAATAAGACATACAGATGGTCAACAGACACATGAAGAGATGCCCATCTTCACTTACCATCAGGGAAATGCAAATCAAAACTACACTGAGTTATCACCTCACACCTGTCAGAATGGCTAAACGTAAAAACACAAGAAATAACAGGTGTTGGTGAGGATGTGGAGGAAGGAACACTCCTACACTGTTAGTGGGAATGCAAATTGGTGAAGCCACTGTGGAAAACAGTATAGAAGTTCCTCAAAAATTAAAAAAAAGAACTATCCTAGGGGCACCTGGGTGGCTCAGTCAGTTAAGCCTCCAACACTTGATTTCGGGTCAGGTCATATAATCTCAAAGTTTGTGAGATGGAGTCCCATGTTGGGCTCTGCGCTGACAGCAAGGAGCCTGCTTCAGATTCTCTCTCTCTCTCTCTCTCTCTCTCTCTCTCTCTCTCTCTCTCTCT
>NW_024412401.1:35950349-35955349 GCF_014898765.1 Herpailurus yagouaroundi
TCTCTCTCTCTCTCTCTCTCTCTCTCTCTCTCTCTCTCTCTCTCTCTGCCCTACCCTCTTCCCCCTCTCGAGCACACACACATGTGCACTTTCTCTCTCAAAAATAAATAAATAAGCTTAAAAAAAAGAAGTAGGTGATGGAGATTAAGAAGTGCACTTGTCATGATGAGCACCAAGTAATGTAAGGAAGTGTTGAGTTACTACACTGTACACCTGAAACTAATATAATACTTTGTGCTAACTAAAATTAAGACTGGGGAGCCTGGGTGGCTCAGTCGGTTGAGCGTCCGACTTCAGCTCAGGTCATGATCTCACACTTCATGAGTTCAAGCCCCGCGTCCAGCTCTGTGCTGACAGCTCAGAGCTTGGAGCCCGCTTCAGATTCTGTGTCTCCCCCTCTCTCTGTCCCTCCCCTGCTCATGCTCGGTCTCTCTCTGTCTCAAAAATAAATTTAAAAAAACATTAAAAAATAAAATTAAGACTAAATTTTAAAAAAATTAAATAAAATAATCAAAAGATCCTTATCCACAGGAGAAGAAACCACAAACTTCAAATAAAATAGAATAGGAATAGATTTATTAGAAATAAATCTAACTAGAAATGTCCAAGACTTATGAAGATTTTTTTTTTTCCGGAAGGACAGAAAACAATAGAGAAATGCCACATCCATAAATGGAAAGACTCAAAAGTGAACCTTCTTGGAACGTGGTGAGTTTACACATTCATTCAATAAATACTTTGAAAGTTCTTACCATCTACAGGCATGCTTTAGGGGCTAGGGATAAAGTGGAGAGGAAACAAAGTTGCCACACCTAAGGGAATTCATTCTAGTAAAAAAGGCAGAAAATAAATAAGTAGACAAAACAAATAAAAAATATAATCTTGTGTGCTGGTAAAGTCTGAAGAAAAGCAACGCAGGACGCTAGAAAGCACAGAGATGATTTGTGAGCAGAGACCCGACGGATGTGAGTCACCAAGAATGGAAGAAGAGCAGTCAGAGGGAGCTCCAAGGTCTGTGTCCCCCATGTAGGAAATCAGCTTGGCACACTCACTGAACAGAAAGCAATCACTGCTACATTTCTTTGGAAGGATTAACGAGAATAGCAAGAAAAACACTGAACTGAAAGAGGTCATAAGCAGGTATCAGTACCTATTATAAAGCTACAACAGTGTTTCTCTACCTTTTTTCATTACAGCCCCACAAGCAGCCCTTTATTTTTTTAATTTTTTAAATATAATTTATTGTCAAACTGGCTAACATACAGTGTGTAAAGTATGCTCCTGGTTTTGGGGGTAGATTCCCGTGGTTCATCGTTTACATACAACACCCAGTGCTCATCCCAACAAGTGCCCTCCTCAACGTCCATCACCCACTTTCCCCTCTCCCAAACCCCCCCCCCCCGCCCACTCTCTGTTCTCTGTATTTAAGAGTCTCTTATGGTTTGCCTCCCTCCCTCTCTGTTTGTAACTTTTCCCCCCTTCCCTTCCCCCATGGTTTTCTGTCAAATTTAAACCCTAGAGGAGAAAGCAGGCAACAACCTATTTGACCTCAGCCACGGCAATTTCTTGCTTGACACCTCTCCAAAGGCAAGAGAATAAAAGCAAAAATGAGCAGCCTTTTTAAACAGTTTTCCCAGGGGCGCCTGGGTGGCGCAGTCGGTTAAGCGTCCGACTTCAGCCAGGTCACGATCTCGCGGTCCGGGAGTTCGAGCCCCGTGTCAGGCTCTGGGCTGATGGCTCAGAGCCTGGAGCCTGTTTCCGATTCTGTGTCTCCCTCTCTCTCTGCCCCTCCCCCGTTCATGCTCTGTCTCTCTCTGTCCCAAAAATAAATAAACGTTGAAAAAAAAATTTTTTTAAGTTTTCCCCTAATCTCTCACCTTCTATAAAAATTTAATACCCCCAGATATGCTGTATGTTTCTTATGTACTATATGTTTATCTGTGCTTCATATATAAAAAGAATAAAATTCTCTCGCCCCTCAAGAACAAATTTTTGCCCCCTTGTGGGTGATTTTGCCCCCAGGGTGACATCACCCCCACTGAGAATATGCTAGAGTAATTAAACAGAAATGTTTCACTGGTTAAATTCAGTTGCATCTTGGTCAGAGGGCAACTCTCACCCTAGGTCCCCTTCCCTCCACTCAGGGGGCTTATGGTTTGGACCACAGGCAGGTTGAACCCGTGATGTGTTCAACTGGGGAGAAAAGGATCCTCAATAGAACTAGTCCTGAATCTCTTCCTACCCTGCTCTCTGGCCCCTTGCTATGGAAAGCACATGCCCTGTCCCTCATACCAATATTCCTTCCCTGCTTCATTTTTAGTGGTAACTCTGCCTACTCTTTCTCTCCCTTCCCCACCCAGAAGGCCAACCTAATCAAGAATCCTGCAGTTGAAAAACCAGACCTGCAAGAATGCCTCACAGAAGAGAAGAGTTGGTTCCTAGTTCATCAACTTCTTTGAAACTTTGTTTCTGCTTCAGTAATGTGAGGGAGCAACTCTGGGCAAAACCAGTCATTACTTCCTCTGTGCCCCCATAGTACCTGCAAATACCTCAATTACACGTTATGCCCCGTATTATTATTGATTCTGTCTATTGCCCCCACTGAACTGAGAGACACAGTTTCTGCCCTTAACATGTATTTAATCTAGAAGAAGAGTTATACCCTATATCTGTATAATAAAAATATAAGGGCATATATAATAAATGTCACAAAGTAAATTTAAATAATAGTTAACATCTCACAGATGCTTGTTGTGAGTCAGGTATTGTGCTGGTTCCCCATAACCCACTTATTTTCACAACAAACCCATGATATAGGTATTGCTACTCCCATTTTTACAGTTAAAGCAACTTAGGCACATAAAGGTTTAAGTAATTTGCATACAAAGAGTAAGAGATCTGAGATTTGAGTTGGATAGTCTGACTCCAGAGTGTGCTAAACTATTACACATACTTCCCTGGAGCAGAGTATAGGAATTCAGAAAGAAAATTTATTTTCAGTTGGAGAGACTGTAGAAGAAGGGGGGATGGGAATATTAGGAACTAAATAAAAAAGGAGCAGGGGTTCCACGTAGAAGAGCGAGCATGAGCAAAGATATGGGGGTGGAAAAGTTAGCACTTGAGAATTTATTCTAGATTAGTGCTGCAATTTGTTCAATGATAATGGTGGCCAGTTAAATCCAAATCTCTCAAACACCTTTCCCAAAATATTCTTCAGATCAACAAGAAGAACAAACAAGTCAACATAAAACCAGTGCTGTCATACTAACCAGAAGACAGAGAGTATAAGAAACTTTAAGTTGCCTTTTAATAGAAGAATAAATGCCAAATTCCAGCAAAGCTATCTCTCAACCTCCCACAAGTCACTGTAGAAAGTAGGGGGCTCTGAAAGAGCAGGGAAAAGAGAAGAGGGAAATGAGGGGCCTGAACGTGAGCCAGATTCACTCCCAGAAGGAGAAATTCCATCTTCAGTGTGAAAATACTGAAAGGAAAATCTTGTGTACCACAGAACTGTCTACAAGCAAAGGGTGAAAGTCTACGACACTTCAGGTAGTGGCATGAAAAAGGCATTGCTTCTGGGAAAGAAGATGATTCAGTGGAAAGAACTGGTGTCCTGGGGAGACGAAGCAGTGATGAGAAAAAGCAAGGGGGGAATGTAAGATCCTACAAGACAAAAGGGAACCCCAAAATAAAACAATATATAACTCATCCCCACACTCACCAAAAAAACAACAAAACTATCCTTTAAAGAAACTGCACTTCATTGAGTAACAGAAGAGGGCACTCTTAACCTAGAAATATTATCGGGGCGCCTGGGTGGCGCAGTCGGTTAAGCGTCCGACTTCAGCCAGGTCACGATCTCGCGGTCCGTGAGTTCGAGCCCCGCGTCGGGCTCTGGGCTGATGGCTCAGAGCCTGGAGCCTGTTTCCGATTCTGTGTCTCCCTCTCTCTCTGCCCCTCCCCCATTCATGCTCTGTCTCTCTCTGTCCCAAAAATAAATAAAACGTTGAAAAAAAAATTTTTTTTAAAAAAGAAATATTATTAACCATTCTAAACTACTAATGTTATATAATTAATATACAAAAGCAGTGTTCATTTAGAAAAGAAAAGATAAGAATGTGATAATCAAAATATTTCAGCTTATGAAAAACTACAATTTTTAAATAACCCCCAAACTAGAATTAAAAAAAAAAAACCCTGTGACACAATTAATTGAAATAAATATCCTCAAATAAGCACTATGGGTCAGAAATTCAAAAACTAAGAACAGAAATAGACACAAAGCAGGCAGAAAATGAGACAAAAGTGACTGAATTCAGGAAACAAGCAAAAGGAAAAGACAAATCTGTATCAGAAATAAAGCTAAAATGTCGTCAGACCCAAAGAAGGATTAGAATAAAAAATTAATAAGGGGCATTGAAGAAATACAGGAAACCAACCAAAAAGAAAAAAAAATGATATTAAAAAGAAGTAGCAAGGAGCAAAATTCAAGTGGTTGAAACACAATATAAGCAGAGATCCAACATATGTATAATTGAAGTCTCTAAAAGAAAAAGAATGTTAAAGCAGAATATTTAAAACTATAATCCAGGATAAGTTTACAAAAATCAAAAGATCTGAATATAAATACTGAAAGGTCCCACTCTATACCTGAGAAAGCTCATCCAGAACAATCAAATCTAAGACTTAGCCAAATAAAATTATTATACCTTAAAGATAAAGAGGGGCACCTGCGTGGCTCAGTTGGTTGAGCGTCCGACTTCAGCTCAGGTCATGATCTCACAGTCCGTGAGTTCGAGCTCTGTGTCAGGTTCTGTGCTGACAGCTCAGAGCCTGGAGCCTGTTTCAGATTCTGTGTTTCCCTCTCTCTGCCCTTTCCCTGCTCATGCTCTGTCTCTCTCTGTCTCTCAAAAATGAATAAACGTTAAAAATAAAAAATTAAAAAAAAAGATAAAGAAAAACTCCTCAGCATCTTCACTCAAGGAAATAAATAAGATCCA
>NW_024412401.1:35963886-35965095 GCF_014898765.1 Herpailurus yagouaroundi
TCCCTCTCTCTCTGCCCCTCCCCCGTTCATGCTCTGTCTCTCTCTGTCCCAAAAATAAATTAAAACGTTGAAAAAAAAAATTAAAAAAAAAAATTTTTTTAATGTTTATTTTTGAGAACGAGAGACAGACAGAATGCAAGCAGGGGAGGGGCAGAGAGAGAGGGAGACACAGAATCTGAAGCAGGTTCCAGGTTCTGAGCTGTTAGCACAGAGCCTGACATGGGGCTTGAACTCATGAACCGTGAGACTATGACCTGAGCCAAAGTCAGATGCTTACTGACTGAGCCACCTAGGCGCCCCATAAAAAATTCTATGTTTGGGGCGCCTGGGTGGCGCAGTCGGTTAAGCGTCCGACTTCAGCCAGGTCACGATCTCGCGGTCGGTGAGTTCGAGCCCCGCGTCAGGCTCTGGGCTGATGGCTCGGAGCCTGGAGCCTGTTTCCGATTCTGTGTCTCCCTCTCTCTCTGCCCCTCCCCCGTTCATGCTCTGTCTCTCTCTGTCCCCAAAATAAATAAACGTTGAAAAAAAAAATTCTATGTTTAATATTAATGTAATAAATCACAAAGGAAAAGATCAATAGTACTGACTGCATAAAATCTAAAACTTTTATATGTCAAAAACACCATAAACAAAATTAAAAGAAACTATAAAACAAGAAAAATGTTTGACACAAATAATAATGAAATTCTTACTATACGAATAAGTTGTTTGTATCAATAAGAATACAAAATTGGATAAATTAAATAATAATGGTAAATAAATTGTTCAAGAAATTTGGATGTTGAGGGGCACCCAGTGGCTCAGTGAGTTGAGCATCCAACTCTTGATTTCAGCTCAGGTCATGATCTCAGAATCATGGAACTGAGCCTTTCTCTCTCTCCCTCTGCCCCTCTCCCTCACTCACAATCTGTCTCTCTCTCTCTCCAAAAAAAATTTTTTTTTAATGTTCATTTATTTTTGAGAGAGTGAGAGAGACAGAGAAAGAGCTCACAAGTGGTGGAGGGACAGAGAGAGAAAAGGAGACACAGAATCTGAAGCAGGATCCAGGCTCCCAGCTGTCAGCACAGAGCCCGACGTGGGGCTCAAACCCAGGAACTGCAAGATGATGACCTGAGCTGAAGTCAGATGAGCCACTTAAGAGCCCCTCTCTTTCTCCAAAATTAAAGAAAGAAAGAAAGAAAGAAAGAAAGAAAGAAAGAAAGAAAGAAA
>NW_024412401.1:35965105-35995832 GCF_014898765.1 Herpailurus yagouaroundi
AAAGAAAGAAAGAAAGAAAGAAAGAAAGAAAGAAAGAAAGAAAGAAAGAAAGAAAGAGAGAGAAAGAAATTTAAATGTTGAAATAAATGAATTTGAAGGAACCTAAAATTGCTTTCCTAACATAGACTCCTAGAACTAGAATAGAACTTTCCTGTTCAACCCTCTAACATTGCAGACATCAATAACTTTGCTCAAGTGTGTTAAAGGTTGCTATTTACCTGTCTTCCATTTCCACAAAAGGAAAGACAATTGTGGTCTGTCTCCACTCCCTACTCACTAATCCTCAAGGATGGAACAATAAATATGTAATCTCACTGGTAAGACACTACCATTCTTTGGGTCACATTTCCTAGTGGGTGGAGTTCATATATCACAGGTCACAGCCCAAACAAGATGCAGATTCTTGGTTTCCGGGACCTGCCTGTTCTCGGGTGCAAGGGACACATATATCTCCAGTCTCCAAGAGGCAACTAACCAGACTTCACCCATTGCCCTTAGCTCGGGCTAAGCCAGGGGAGGGTCCTTTGCAGATCCAATTGCCCATACTCCTGGAGGAAACAAGAGTAGGAAGCTCCATTTGGCCACATACCTAAGTCTCATTCTCTAATATAACTTTTATTGGAAACTCTGTGTTGGAGGTAGTTATCTGGGAATTGGCCCAGGCAATAAAGTTGATATTTCTTATTTGTCATTCTATGGAAAGAAGGGGTAAGATTCAGTCTCTCCCAACTGCAAAATGTAGATACACTGACTGGACCCTGAGTTTATATAAAGACAAGAGCTATCACGGGGGAGCAAAGTACCATGGGGGAAAATGGAGACTCTCAAGTCTCTGTAGCTGAAACTGCAGGAATAGAGGAGGTAGATACTCAATTATCAGGAAAACTTTACAAACCAGGAAAAACTTCAACATGAGTTCTTAGGCATGAGCACACTGAGTTATCTTTGGCTACTTTTTTTTTTCCTTTCTATCACTTTATCACATCTTTACATTCAAGAAAGGGCCTTTAAATTACCCAGGAGTAGCTAAGGTCTATACAGTCAGAGCAGTGCTACTCACAACGTGGACTAGGAGCACCACCGAGGCCTGGAAGCCTGCCAGAAACGAAAATCTGATGTCCCCACTCCAGATCTACTGAATCTGAACCTCTAGGGTACAGCCCAGGCACCTGTGTTTTAATAAGTTCTTTAGTTATTCTTATGTTATCACAGAGACTCAGACTGGGGATTCTACAGCAATGATTTTTCTTGCATTAAAGTAGATAAAATCCAGTGGGATCATTACAAACTCCAGTGCCAAGAAGGAATCATAAAAGATATAGGCCTAGAATCCTCTGTTTCTAGAAATGAGATTTGCCAAGTCTCAAAAAAAAAAAAAGGAATGAAATCAGTTTACAAAACAGATTTTGTTCTTACACACAAGACAAGATTAGGAGAGCATGAAGTAAAGTGAAGGAAATCACATCAAGGTGAAGAAAATTTGAAATCCTGTTGGTCCAGCTAGAAAAAAAATATGATAAGGATGAGGAAATGCATCCAAATGTAACTGTTCTAAAGAGCCTAGAAAAGATGGGGATATTTACTAGGTTGGGGATAGTGGCTCAAGATCATCAAGGATAAGAAGAGAGGGACTCCTTTGGCAGACAGAAGAAAATGACACCTGCCCCAACAGGTGCCCAGATTGGGGTATCATTCTATCAAGAGGGGTCTTCTTAGCATTTTAAATAGGGAAGGCAGAGTCAGCATTAATGGGAAACTCCTGAATAACTATAATTGTGATGCTATGTAGTTAGAGAAAATGTGGACATCCTGGAGCACCTGGGTGGCTCAGTCAGTTAAGCATCTGACTCTTGATTTTGGCTCAGGTCATGATATCATGGTTTGTGAGAATGAGCCCCATGTCAAGCTCTGTGCTGGCAGCACAGACATTGTTTGGGATTCTCTCTCTCCCTCTCTCTCTGTCCCTTCCCAACTCATGTGTGCGCATGTGTTCTCTCTCTCAAAATAAATACTAAATAAACTTTAAAAAAATAGAAAATGTGGACATATTTAAGAAGAGAATGACTAGGGGCACCTGGGTGGCTCAGTTGGTTAAGTGTCCAACTTCAGCTCAGGTCATGAACTCACAGTTCGTGAGTTTGAGTCCCACGTTGGGCTCTGTACTGACAGCTCAGAGCCTGGAGCCTGCTTCAGATTCTGTGTCTCCCTCTCTCTCTGCCCCTCCCCAGCTTTCTCTCTCTCTCTCTCTCTCTCTCTCTCTCTCTCTCAAAAATAAAAAAATATTCAAAAAAATTTTTTTTTAAAAGAAGAGAATGACTAGAAAAATCAGTGAATTTTTCATGCACTATTAAATTAGTTTGAAGTAGCATTGTTCATGTAGCTGGAACAGCAGGTATAGCACAGGCTCTACGGACACCTCCCTGGGCAGTGCAAGGAATTAGAACTTGAGGAAGAAGGAACAGAAAAACAGGTGCATTAGGGAGGATCCAGGGAGAAAGACAGTTGATCAGACCCAGGCCTGGGTTATAGGTTGCACTGAACAGAAATATGTACCTCCTAATGACATTAAAGGTGAGCAGGATTTATCTGAGCACGGGATGATGCTGGCAGATCCAGAACTCTCTGGCATCATTCTCTCTCTATGGAGACTTCACTGGCCAAATCCAAAGTAGTATGTCAGTAGAACAAAAATCTAAACATGAAAACAAAAGGCAACTATAGGGAAGGAAAGTACTAACAACTAGCAAAAGGAATTGGCCAGACCTGGGGATAGAGAAGTGGGAAAAAGCAGGTTGAAAGCCTACAGTGGGCATCATCAGAGGGAACTGATGCTCGAGGCTTACCCCCTGCAGAAAAGGAACTGGTGGCCGGAAGGGCTGCTGCAGTGCCCATTAAGGAAGCGCAGGCGGCTGAGTCTTTAAAAAGTCAGTTCTAAGGAAAGGTGGGGCCTGGGTGAACACCACTAACCTAGTGCACTTCCTGGACCTCATTAGACCAGTGAAAGCACAAGTTCCAGAAACTCAAAGCAGCTCAAGGATCAGCTGAGGATAATTCTCCAGGCGACAAATGCAAAAACTCCTAACCACGAAGCAGCACTCAGAGGCAAGGCATTCAGTAATACGAACCCCAGGAGCTCAGAACTAAAACGATTCTCAAGATCTTTCTGGGGAGAGAGAAATTGAGAGAAAAGGGCAGGAGACTGCAATGGTGAAGGAGGCATGCAAGACAGTGCAATTCATTTGAAGACTTTCCTACTATTCCTCCCACTATACCATAGGGTACCCTGCCCACAAAGCAAGGAGGGTCCTTCACTAGAGATAAAGATCTTCAGCGATGGATAGAAACAGGGCCTGAAGGAGAAATGAAAATGAAAAGGTGCTAAATACTTGAGGTGGGCACCAAGAAAGACCTGGAGCCACCATGGCAAAGTTCTAAAATTTTCCACAGAAGAGGATCTCCCTCCCCACAAAAACATATGGCAAGACTACTGTCAGACAGAATCCAAGTAACTTTATGAGAAGAGACCATTTCCCAAACTAAGTTCAAATTCACAAGTGGTGGACTCCAAATTGCTTGGGAACCTATAGAGGCTGAAAGACCACGTGCTAGATTATACTTACAATGGTAATTTGGGATCCACCTTGTAAGGAGAAGGTAACAATGGACTTACTTTCTGAATTTGACACCATGGGACTCTGATTATATTCAGGCTACAGTTTAGACCTCACCTCTTACCACTTTCTCCAGCTCACCCTGCTCCAGCCATATTAGCTTCCTTGATGTTCCTAGAACATGTCAAGGACATGCCTCTCTCAAGACTTTGTCACTTGGCGTCCTCCTTATGCATGGCTTACACCCTCACTTCCTCCAGATCTGTGCTTAAATGTCACTTTATAATAGAGGCCTTCCCTGACCATTCATTGTCACTCCCTTTGCCATGCTTTATTCTTCATTTTAAGACTAAGCCCCACTTAACATCTGATTTATTTCCTTACTTGTTTATCTCTCGCTATCCTGACCTTCTGACTCCCACGCCATGACAGCTGGGACTGTTGTATCGCTGCTATGATGTCAGCTATTAGAACCTGTCTGACACATAGTAGGTAAGAAATAAACATGCATTAAATGAATGCATTTATGCATCATTGGAAGTTTTTGTTCACGGTCCAAGCTTGGCAAAAAGCAAGGTGGGTCTGGACTGACTATGCACTGGGTTCATAGAGCATAATTTTGCTTTTTTCTTTTGAATAACTAAATAATTAGTGAGAAACAGTGGAATTTCTGATTAAGAATGAGGGCCCTGGAGCCAGACTGCTGTGTTCAAATCACTAGGTTTGTGATCTTGGACAAACTGTTTAACTTCTCTGCGCCTCATGATCTTTGTCTATGAAATGGGAATAATGGGGTGCCTGGATGGCTCAGTCAGTTAAGCATCCAACTCTTGAGCTTGGCTCAGGTCATGATCTCACAGTTAGTGGGATCGAGCCCTGCATCAGGCTCTGTGCTGTCACCACCGGAGCCTGCTTGGGATTCTCTCTCTCCCTCTCCCTCTGCCCCTTCCTCACTCTCTAGCTCTCTTTCTCTCTCAAAATAAATAAATTAAAAAAAAAATTTTTTTTAATGGAGATACAGTTCACACAACATGAAATTAACCACTTTCAGGTGTACAATTTAGTGACATTTAGTAAGTTCACAATGTTGGGCAACCATCACATAATTCTGCTTTTCTTCCCTCAGAACAATGGTTAGTCTGGGAGAGAAGTATCAGGAAGGTAGGAGCAGGATCTACCCTATTCAACTGCATTCCTTCAAAGGTGGCAGCCTCTCCACCCATCGATTTGTTAAACCCAGTGGATTCAAGAACAAAACAATTCTGTGACCCTCCCCACTAGTGAGAGCTGTGCAGTTGACACAGCTGGCCTTTATCTGGCTTCCTCACAAGGGCACATGGCCCTTTCCTAAGAAGCCTGACCTTCATTAGGCCACTGCTCTCTATGTCGGGTTCATATGCTCATACACAGTCTAGTCATAAGGCCTCTTTGTCCCGGCTCACATTCATGATCTCCTGGAATTTGGTTCTAGTTGTCCATATGGTCTACCCTTGGAGCTCAGCTATCTTCAAATCTGGGTAAAAGACAGTAGACCTTACAGGTATTTTCAATCCATCACTGTCAGAGAGCCCTAAATAACACAGTCCATTCCTGATCTGTACCCTCTAGGAGCCAGAACCCCTGTGGGAAAGGAGTAGGTGGTAAGATTCAGGCACTCTGAAGCCCAGAAAAAGTTGGTGGTCATTAGAAACAGAACCCAAGTCTCTTGCCTCCCAGACGAGCATTCCCAACATTGTGTAATTCACATATTTCTCTTGTCCTGAGCCACAAAACAGAAAGACACACACACCCACCTGCTGGTGCAGTTGTCATTGTTATTTGCACTGAGTGCTGCTCAGAAGATCCCAGTAGAGTGATATTCACTGTGTAATCCGCTGCTGGGTACAGGTCTAAACACACTACTGGAGCTTGTTCCTTCGTTGTGAAGTTAAATGATGTGGCATGATAAAAATTATTCAGATACCACCTCTGACCCAGAACTTTAAACTGTCACGAGATTAAAATAAAGTGTTGCATTAAATTTCCTGTTGGTTTGCAGATATATAGACTATAAGCAAAATGGAGATAAAGCAAGAAGTTCATTCTATTAGTCTTCACCCACTTAGAATCATTTTTAATACCATAGCGAGCTAAACCAGGATGGACTTTACAAAGCTACCTTACCTATCCTATTCAACGTCCCCCTCAACCAGCTATAGGGCAGAGCTTAAAATGCATAACTGCATCTCACATGAACAAAACATAGGCTACCCTAAGGTAATCCATTGATATCCTCCCAGGTAAAGAAGATTGCACCGGAGGGGCACCTGGGTGGCTCAGTCAATTGAGTGTCTGACTTCAGCTCAAGTCATTATCTGACAGTGGGTTTGTGGGTTCAAGCCCCTCATTGGACTCCATGCTCAGAACCTGCTTGGGATTCTCTCTCTCTCCCTCTGTCTCTGCCCCAATCCCGCTCATGCTTTCTCTCTCAAAATGAATGAATAAACTTAAAAACATTTTAAAAAATACTTTAAAATTAAAAAAAAATACTTTACAAGACTGCACTGGAGCTATTGGGCAAAATTCTTTTATTTTCATTCATAAAGAATCCATCGACAAGCCTCACAAAGTAGAATTTTTTAACTTTATGAGGACTCCTCCAAATTCAAAGCAACTGTTCAATGGTCCTTCACTTGGTCCTTCCTATTAAAGCTCTGATAAAAGAGTGTTTGGTTCATGGATTCATCATGCACGCTGTTAACCCAATAATACCCTACCCACTGCCGACCCAAGATGCACGTATAATATAGGGATTTAAGAGGAAAAAAATATGTGAAGGTCCCAGAAGTAATATGATAAACCCTTGATCAATCAGTGTGCTACAGCTGGACATCTTTGTGTTTAGTATTTCCTTTGATGCTCATGTCACTGGCTATACCACCCCCCATCCCTCCTCATTCCTTGCCAATCTTCCATAGTCATCCAAGACCCTGACACCAGGCGCTTTGGGAGATTCCTCTCTCCTCAATTCCTACCATTATCTTTGGTAACTTAAAGATCCTTATAAATAAGCCATCAAAACTTGGCCTCAGAGTTCCTTGAGCTCAATGTTATAAAGTTCCTTCACTCCACATTAGCTACTCATATCCATGGCCACATCCCAGACTGTGTCACGCTGAGTTGCTCCAAGATCTCACAAGCCCCTATCTTTCTGAACCACTTGCCCATTATTCCTCATCTCTCTCAAGAGAGAGATTTCTTCCCCCAAGATTTCCTCACTCAAGATCTTCTACCAATATTTTACCACCCCAGTCCTCATCTTCCCCAACTCTCTCAGGTACCACTGTCTATCACTTCAATTATTCTCTTGTCCAGTACCCTCAATCCCCTTGCCCATTGGTTCTCAATTCTACCCACTCTAGAAAATGCAAAACACAGTGGGTCAATCCAGACACTTGACTTCACCAGTTCTACATTCAGGCTGCTGCCATCTGCTGGAGAAGACCTCACAACTATGGAGGCTGCATTTCTACACAGTCTCATCCTAAACTCCACGTGGTTTAGTCTACAGACAAAAAATTACTTTCTGTTTACAAATTTGAATCACACTGCATGCATGATTCTATACTGAAGTTATTTTATTTAAAAATATATTGTAGGGGCGCCTGGGTGGCTCAGTCGGTTGGGCGTCCGACTTCAGCTCAGGTCATGATCTCATGGTCCGTGAGTTCAAGCCCCACGTTGGGCTCTGTGCTGTCAGTTCAGAGCCTGGAGCTTGCTTTGGATTCTGTGTGTGTGTGTGTCTCTCTCTCTGCTCCTCCCCCACTCACACTCTATCAAAAAATTAATAAATGGTAAAAAAAATTTTTTTAACATATATTGTAAAGACTGTCATTAATTCGTTCTCTAAATAGATATACAGAGCATACAGCATTGGGTATACAATGGCAAATAAGATAAGGTCCTAACCTCAAGGAACTCACAGATGAGTATCTAGGCAAACAAAATACCCAGGGAGGGGGCACCTGGGTGGCTCAGTCAGTTGAGTATCTTTTCTCTTGACTCTGGCTCAGGTCATGATCTCAGGGTTTGTGAGTTCGAGCCCCACATCAGGCTCTATCTGCACTGACAGTGAAGTCTGCTTGGGATTCTCTCTCTCTCTCTCTCTCTCTCTCTCTCTCTCTCTCTCTCTCCCCCCTCTCTCCCTCTCAAATAAATAAACATTTAAAAAGAACTTTTTTAAACACTGAGGGAGAAACGCTATAATACATGAGGCTGTAGGAGCACTCAGGAGGAACACCTCATCCTCCTCTTTAGGGATGGGGAAAAGCTTCCCTATCTTAATTATGGACCAGAAGAGAAATTAGCATGAACTAAGTGAGTTAGGGGGTAGGAAAAACTATTCAGAGATCAGGAACAGCATTTGGGACAGGAAGTCAGCAAAGGTGTCCCACCAGGGTTGCTCACTGAGCTGAGCCTTGAGGATAAATAGGAGGCAGCCAGGTAGGATAAGGGAAGGAAGGACACTGCTGGTAGGAGGGTCACATACATGAAGACACAATGCAAAAGAACACAAGAAGCTAATCAGGGAGTACGGGGCTTAGAGCTTATAGAACCAATGAGGCCTGAAGAAACCGATTTAGGACTTAACAGCATGGAGACAGTGAAGGAAATAAAGAGATTGGATAAGATGGCTCAAAGTGGGGTACAGAATGACGAGAGAATGGGCAAGGAACAACCTTGAGGGTAATCAGATTTAAGGGACAGGCAGAGGAAAGGAATCCTGGGAGGGAGAGACTGAGAGGGTCTCCAGTAGCAAATGCTGTCCAGTGTGAGGTAGAACCTATTTCATGTCTGCATACTGGTCTATCAGATGAATGTATGATTCTCTACTTAACCAAATCCCTACTGATGAACATTTAAGTTGTTTCCAATTTCCCCTATTATAAATAAAGCTTCCGAGAACAGCATAATCTTTCTGTATATGTCTGTCTGCATAATTAATTACAGTCCATTTCCAAAAATTTACTGATAGATGCTAACAAATAACTATTCTGGAAAAGTCATGACAGTTTCAGTGGCCAGCAGCTGTGGAGAACAGTATTCTATGCTCAAAGAAGAATCATGGTGTCTCATGGCTTAATTTGTTTTTCTTTTTTGGCTTACACTAACAGGTGTTCATTTGCATTTTTATAATACATATATATTCTATACTGCCTTTGCAAACTGCCTTTATTGGGTGGGGGGTTGGTTTGGGGTTTTTTTGTTGTTGTTGTTTTGAGAGAGAGAGAGTGCATGAGCAGGGTAGAGGGGCAGTAAGAGAGAGAGACAGAGAGAGAGAGAGAGAGAATCTCAAGCAGGCCCCTTGCTCAGTGTGGAGCCCAACTCAGGGCTCAATCCCACGACCCTGGGATCACGACCTGAAACAAAATCAGGAGTCGGAAGCTCAACCGATTGAGCCACCCAGGAGGCCCTACACTGATTTTTTGACATCATCTGTATCTTAAATTAATGTTAATTTTATTTAGGTACTTGAATATGTTTCTAGCCCCTGTATTCTTCCTAATATAAAAATATGAATATTTTGTTCACCAGTTTAAAATCCTTTAGTGACTCCACAGAGACATCAAAATAAGATCCAAACTCCAAATTACAGGGCTGTTCACGATCTAGCCACTGCTTAGGTTTTTGCCTCGTCTCTTGCTATTCTCCCTTGCTTTCTTTGTTCCCTAAGAGAACC
The DNA here is from genome assembly GCF_014898765.1 of Herpailurus yagouaroundi. NCBI lineage: Eukaryota > Metazoa > Chordata > Mammalia > Carnivora > Felidae > Herpailurus > Herpailurus yagouaroundi. The sequence continues at coordinate 35,974,436 of NW_024412401.1, forward strand.
ATGTTCCCTAAAACTCAATATGCTACTCTACTTGCCCACAGTGTCCTTCTTCACCTTTATCCCACATCATTGTGGGATAAAAAAAAAATGTTCAAAACCGGGGGGGGGGGAGGGGGGGGTGGTGCCTGGGTGGCTCAGTCGGTCAAGCATCTGACTTGGGCTCAGGTCATGATCTCGCAGTTCGTGAATTCGAGCCCCGCATTGGGCTCTGTGCTGACAGCTCTGAGCCTGGAGCCTGCTTCAGATTCTGTGTCTCCCTCCCCCTCTGCCCCTCCCCCGCTCATGCTTACTCACTCGTGCTCTCTCTCTCAAAAATAAATATTTAAAAAAAAAAAAAAACACTTTACCTTAGTGTGACTTGAAAGTTACCTTAGTGTGACTGATACATTATATTGTTTTGGTAAATGGCTAATGAATTAATTAACTTTAATTTAATACTTAGTCTACTCTGCCAAATGACTTGCTAGGCACTAAAAATGACATAAAATAAAAACTCTCAGTTCCTACCTGAGTTTATTTATAATTTTGAGATGTGTTGACTTTTAAAAAGTCAAGTTAAATGGGGACCAATAGCCATGCAAGGAGTTTCTTAAAGATCTGCAAGTATGAATTTGATGATAAAATAAGCTGTAATTATAAAATGCATAAAATAATAAAACATACACATGTGAAATACCAGACAGGGAAACCGATAGCAAGTCACCAAATACGGTGTCTTCCTCCAATTTAACCCCTCACTTGGCATCCATCTCACATCTCATATCCATCTCTAGCGACAAAAATCAAACTGTCTAGACATTCATTCCATCAGTGTTTTTAAATACTTTGGATCCTCACTTGGAGAGCACCCAAATTTTTAAGTGACACAGTACTTTGACAGACAGCATGAGAGATCTTCTTACTTGGTACGTTTGTTCTGATCCAGCTTTCCTAGGGCCCCTGCTCAGTTTCAAACAAGCTTCGCTGAATATTGAAATATTGAAAGTTGCATCATCTTCTGAGAGATCATCTTCTAAAAGATAAGATATGTGGACAGGTTGTATATCTTAGCAAAACATATCTTGGCTAAGTAACATTTGAAACTGACACCTTATAAAAGCCAACAGGGTGTTTAACAGCAAGGGTATCACATTTGGCTTCAAGTCCTGGCTCCACAACTTCTTAATTGCATGACCTTAGCTAAGTCACTTAAGCCCTCCAAACCTCAGTGTCCTTCTTTGTGAAATCCAGTAATCTGACTTGCTTTTCCTTACATCACAGGCTATTGAGAGAATCAGATGAAATAATTCATATTTAAAAATCCATGTAAACTAATAGGGGGCCCCTCAGTGGCTCAGTCAGTTAAGCGTCTCACTCTTGATTTCAGCGCAGGTTATGGTCTCACGGTCCGTGAAAGATCAAACCTCATGTCGGGCTCTGTGCTGACAGGGAGGAGCCTACTTGGGATCCTCTCTCCCCTTCTCTATCTGCCCCTCTCCTGCTTGCTCTCTTTCTCTCTCAAAATAAATAAACAAACATTAAAAAAAATTAATCAATGTAATCTAATAAAGCTGTGATACTTTTAGAAAGTTGGATATCACTTGGATAGTCCATATGTAAAATGTCATGGAGGGAAATGTGTCAAAAGCTAGAAAGTCTGAGAATAAGGAAAAGATCAATAGAAGTCAAAGAGCATGGATTAGAACTCTCAGAGTGGGGGCTTCCTACCTAGAAGATGATCAGAAAGTAGATGGCCAGGCAAGATGTTTGCTTCATAGCAGGCAGTATTTCAAGAGCTACTCAGAGAACTAAGGCAGTAACATAATCAGAGAGCAGACTTATTTCAACCGCTGATTTAAAAAAAAAAAAAGTAATTTCATACCTCCTCCAGTCTAATTTATTCCTTCAATGTTCTAGTTTCTTCACGTGTCATTGAGAGTGAAGAGGTTTGTTACTAATGAGTAAAAAACTCACAGGGACACCTGAGTGGCTCAGTCGGTTGAGCATCTGACTCCTGATTTTGGCTCAGGTCATGATCCCAGAGTCATGGGATCAAGCCCCATGTCCGGCTCTGTGCTGAGTGTGGAGCCTGCTTAAGATTCCCTCTCTCCCCCTCTGCTCCTCTACCCCATTTATGTGTTCTCCCTCACTCTCTCAAAACAAAAAACAAAAACAAAAAAACACCTTACAGAATGTCTAGGAATACCATGGCTAATTTGCAAGGAAAAGCAAGTTTCCTAACAAGCCAGTACATTTTTGTCAAATGAGAAAAAATTTAAATGTCTATCAGAAAGAAGAGGCTTTTTATAACTACCTAGAAAACTACATTTCTCCCATGGGAGTCTCTGCTACCTAAGAAGTAATAATGACAACAAATTATTCAAAATCAAAATTGCTCACAGCATTTTAGATATCACTCACACATGCAGCACAAGGCAATTAGCTGGGAGAAAATATTCTTAGCTATAATTGGAAAATGTAAAACTATGGTTATGAGAGACAATTTGAAGACCTATCTATCACTTGTTCTCCCTTTATCTTCACAACTTTTTAGCTGTTATTTATTTTTTTCAAAAAGTTTATTTATTTTTAGAGAGCCAGAGTGCACAAGAGGGGGAGGGGCAGAGAGTGGGGTTGGGGGGAGAGAAGATTCGAAGCAGGCTCTGTGCCGGCAGCAGTATCTGATGCGGGGCTCAAACTCACAAACTGTGAGATCATGACCTGAGCTGAAGTTGGACGCTTAACCAACTGAGCCACCCAAACGCCCCTATTTATTTATTTTTGAGGAAGAGAGGGAGCTTGAGCAGGGGAAGGTCAGAGAAAGAGGGAGAGAGAGGATCCCAAGCACGCTCCTCGCTGTCAGTGCACAGCCCGACACAGGGCTCAAACTCACAACCCATGATGAGATGATGACCTGAGCTGAAATCGAGAGTTGGACACTTAACCCACTGTGCCACCCAGGCTCAGATTTAAAGATCTTATAAGATCCTTTTAAAGATTTAATAAGGACATCAGAAGCAAAAATTGCTACGTGTGTGCATGATTCTGAGGCGCGCCAAATATATGTACGTAAGGACTACCACACACAATATATGTCTGTTCACAAACGGAACATAAAATAGAAGTACTGCCTGCAGTTCCCAGCTCAGTATGATTTCTCACTCACAGCCATCATAGTCTGAATTCAGGGGAAGATGGCAATGTGAACAAAGGCATCTGGCTCTCACTTCCCACCCCCAGTCCTGACAGAAGTGACTGAGAATAGTAAAAATGGGTCAAAATTTGCATCTGGGTTAGAAAGAAGGGTGGGTTGACATACACAAGGCATAAACATGAAGATGTTTCTGCTTAGCACCGTGCGGAAGAGACCAGATGAAAGGAAGATACCGAGAGCTACTATGTGCCTTTGTCATCAAGCAAAGGGGCATGATGGCCTCAAAGTGTTCAAGGAAGGAACTGGAGAAGAAACTGGTGCCCACAGAGGTAGGGGCTAGAAGTAAGGACAGCAACAGGACACATAAGTAACGGATGCTCCACTTGGAACAATTTAGCCTCATAGTTCCTGATCCTATCTGAACATCAGAATGGCCCAGACACAGATCTGAGGTGTGAATACACATCTGTATTTTGTTTTAATTCACCAGGCAATGCTGATAGGCAGCCAGGGTAAAAAGTAATATATACTACTATTACAACTACTACTAGTAGTAATAATAATAATAGTCCTTCCTTAGCATACTGGAGACCAGTGACATGGAACGACTTCTACACGGAGGCCCAGGGACCTGGAGGTCCCACCTGACAGAGAGCCTGTGTTGGCAGAAGAAGGGACTCAGTGCTCTCCTGCCTCTGTAGACCACAGCATCACAATGAAGTCGGACAACGGACACTGTCCGAGAGCACCAGTTTCACTAATCAAGCCAGCAAAGTGCTCAGAAATAAAGCTCAAACCAGTGGGCTTTCTCACAGCTAGTTGTTTCCTGAAGGATGCTGGATTATCCAATCAGCAGCAAATCCTTCAAGATGAGATGTGACAAAAGCACACACTAATATCATCCAATAAAAAGCAAAGTGAGAGAGAATGCCATCCATTTTATTATGAGGGAAATATCAGACCTAGATAACACTTTTATTACTTATTGTAATAAAGTAACAAGATTACTTATTGTAATCTAGAAAAAAATAAGTAATCTAGAAATAATCTAGAAAATAATCTAGAAGTAATCTAGAAAAATAAATAATCTAGAAAAAAAAAAGCCTGTGAAACAATTCTACAAAGAGGCAAAGAATAAATATTCTTTGAAAAACAATTGGATTGCTTGGGTGGCTCAGTCAGTTAAGCATCTGACTCCTGATTTTAGCTCACTGACGATCTTGTGGCTCATGAGATCAAGCCCTGCATCAGGCTCTGCTTAGGATTCTCTCTCGCTCTCTCTCTGCCCTTCTCCTCTTGCAGTTGCGCGCGCGCTCGCTCTCTCTCTCTCAAAAATAAATAAATAAATATTTTAAAAATAAATAAAAGTTTAAAAATATTGAGCAAAGTAATAGTATAATTAGGCAACATCTGTTTTGTAACTTCAGTAAAAAAATTTTAAAGATAGATTAAAATGGGATAAAGGATGAGTTAATAAGAGAATGCAATAGCAGAAAGGAAATTGGTTGAGAGGCAAAAAGAAAAAGAAAACATGGCTGGCTCAGTCTGTAGGGCATGTGACTCTCGATCTAGGGACTCTCGATCTGGGGGGTTGTTGAGTTCAAGCCCCATGTTGGGCCTAGAGCTTACTTAAAAAAAAAAAAAAAAAAAAGGAACTAGATGAGACAAGAAACAAAAGGAAATGCAAGTCCAACAACGGAATTTAAAGTGCATTAGAAATAGTGAAGGCCTGGGGCACCTGGGTGGCGCAGTCGGTTAAGCGTCCGACTTCAGCCAGGTCACGATCTCGCGGTCCGTGAGTTCGAGCCCCGCAGGCTCTGGGCTGATGGCTCGGAGCCTGGAGCCTGTTTCCGATTCTGTGTCTCCCTCTCTCTCTGCCCCTCCCCCGTTCATGCTCTGTCTCTCTCTGTCCCAAAAATAAATAAAAAACATTGGAAAAAAATTTAAAAAAAAAGAAATAGTGAAGGCCAGGGCGCCTGGGTGGGTCAGTCGACTGAGTGTCCGACTTCAGCTCAGGTCATGATCTCACGGTTGGTGAGTTCAAGCCCACATTAGGCTCTGAGCTGATGGTGCGGGGCCTGCTTGAGATTCTCCCTCTCTCCCTGCCCCCTGCTTGCACTCTCTCTGTCCTTCTCAAAAATAAGTAAGAAATTAAAAAAAAAAAAAAAAACTTTTAAAAAATAAACAAAGATACATGTTTAAAATGATTAAAAATAAGAAGCTGGCAGTAAAATGCTGTATTAAGCCAATAACATAAGGGAAGCAAGAGGGGAAGGAAAAAAAGGAAGTACAGAATGCTAAATTCTTTATTCAGGAAGAAATTAACATTATTTCAGAACACTGGTAATCAAAAATATATATATTTAAATAGGATTTTGTTTGTTTTTTAATGTATAACATAGAATAAAAACAAAATCTATACTCTCTGAATCACTGAAAAAGAAATTTATGTAGCAAAAAGATAGAAAACAATGGACATAGCAAAGCAACATAAAAAAGAAAAAAAAATTAAGATGACAGAAGAAAGGAAAATCATATTACAAAGAACACTAAATGTAAATAAATTGCTTAACTTATCTACTTAAAAACAAAACTCTTCTCAGGGTGCCTGGGTGGCTCAGCTAGTTAAGTGTCTGACTTCCGCTCAGGTCATGATCTCATGATTTGTGGGTTTGAGCCCTGCATCGGGCCCTCTGCTGTCAGTGCAGAGCCTGCTTCGGACTTCTGTCTCCCTCTCTGCCCTTCCCCTGCTCATGCTCTATCTCTTTCTCTCAAAATAAATATATAAACATTAAAAAAAATGTTTGTAAAGATTCAATTAAAAAAAAAACAAAAAGCTTTTCTCAAGAAGGCTCACAGTATATGCTGCTTCCTAGAGTACATCTACAGCAATGTTATTCAGACAGCTTTTAAGAACAAAAGTGTTTAGAATATGGGAATGGGGAAACAAGTGAAGGGGATTAAGAGTACACTAATCATGTGAGCGCCTGGGTGGCTCAGTCAGTTAAGTGTCCGACTTTGGCTCAGGTCATGATCTCGTGGTTCACAAGTTTGAGCCCCACACAGGGCTCGGTACTGACAGCTCAGAGCCTGGAGCCTGCTTCAGGTTCTGTGTCTCCCTCTCTCTTTGCCCCTCCTCTGTTTGCACTCGGTCTCTCTCTCTCTCTCTCTCTCTCTCAAAAAAAAATAAAAACATTAAAATTTTTTTTTAAAAACAGTTATCATGATGAACACTGAGTCATGCATGGAACTTCTGAATCACTATATTGTACACCTGAAACTGATATAACACTGTACATTAACTACACGAAAATTAAAATTTTTCTTATTAAAAAGGAACAACAGTGAACAAAAACATTATGCAAATAGATACACAAAGAAATCAAGAAAACCAATATTGTTATCAAACTATATTCCAAGGCAAAAAATATTATACAGGTTAAAGTAAGCCATTTATTATTAATGAAAGTTAGAATCTGCAATTAAGACATAAATATCATAACATCAAAATGTGTGAAAGAAAACAATTAGGATTTCTGAGAGAAACTGAGAAAAATGGCGATCCAAGTAACCAAAACCAATAATACAACAAAAAATAGAAGATCTGAATAACTTTATTAATAAAGTTGACTGAAGACCAGATCTTACTCTACTCACAAGCAAACATTATCACAAAACTTTCCCAAATAATAAGCCCCAAGAAAATGTCAATAAGTCCCCCCCCAAAAATACCAAAATGTAATAAAACTAGAAATTAACAACAAAGTTAAATGTTAAAAAAAAAACAAAAAGAAAACCTGCCACTTGTATAATTCACTTACAATTAATCCTTCAGTCAATGGGGAAATCAAAATAGCAATTATGTAATGCTTTGAAAGTAAACATAAAGAGAACATATATTAACACACTCATAAACATTTCTTCAACCAAAGAGAAAATCAATCAAAGAGAAAATCAGAATCACAATTATATCATGCCTAGAAAGTAAGGATAAAGAGAATATGTATCAGCATCTAAGGAATTCTACCAATGCTCAAGTTCAGAAGCATTAAAGACTTTTATGCTCAAACAGGAAAAAATGGAAATATGTTGAATTATACATTCAGTGGAAGAATTTCTTAATAGAACAATATATAACCAACTTAAGAGAATCAAGGAGAAAGAAATAATAAAACTAAGGGGAGAAATTAATGACATAGAAAAAGAAAAACACTTAAAAAACCAAGAGTTTATTCTTCAGGGAAAGGAACAGTAATAAAACAGACAACTCAAGCTAAGCTAATCAATTTTTGAGAGAAAACCCAAATTAGGAATCAAAATAACCTGGGGTTATATAACCTGTAACCCCAGAGGAATTGTCAGTAAATATTCCATATGACATTCCACTGATATACTTAAAATCTCAAACATACTCTTTTAGGAAAATACAAATAATGAAAATTGACTGAAGGGGGCGCTGGGGAGGCTCAGTCAGTTACATGTCCGACTCTTGATTTCAACTCAGGTCATGATTTCATGGTTCAGTTCATGAGTTCGAGCCCTGAGTCAGGCTCTGTGCTGACAATATGAAGAATACTTGGGATTCTCTATCTCCCTCTCTCTCTGCCCCTCCCTACTTGTTGGCACTCTCTGTCTCTCTCTCAAAAATAAATAGGGGCACCTGGGTGGCTCAGTCAGTTAAGCATCTCTTGATTTCAGCTAAGGTCATGATCTCATGGTTCATGGGTTCAAGCCCCACCTCAGGCTTTGCACTGACAGCATGCAGAGCCTGTTTGCAATTCTCTCTCTTCTCTCTCTCTGCCCCTCTCCCTGCTTTCACATGAGCTTCCTCTCTCTCTCTCTCTCTCTCTCTCTCTCTCTCTCAAAATAAATAAACTAAAAAAAAATTTTTTTAATAAAAAACTAAACTTTTTTTAAAAATTAAAAAAAATTGAAGAAATTATAGGAAACATAAACAGATTTTTTTAAAAAGTCATAGCAGAAATTAACAAAGTTATCAAAGAATTATCTCCCAAAAGGGATAAAACCTAACGATCTCAAGAGAAAATGTGTCCAACTTTAGAGGAAGGCAAAATTCCAAAGTGATACAAACTTTTCTAGAGCATAAAAAATATGGAAGACTTCCCAATTCATTTTAAGAGAACTAGCATGAAGCTTATAATGAGATCAGATCACCAAATGTGCAGGATCTAAAGGAAGAGAATGGCAAATCTTTACAACAGTGCATATATGAACAGAAAAGATAAAACTTAAGTAATATTGAGTAAATGTAGAAATGTACTTTTTCCCAGTTGGGATGCCTCCATATAACCCAATTCTCACTAGATTAACTTGCAAATTTAATCCAATTCCACTTAAAATTTCAGGCAGAGGAAAGAGATCTGGAGACATTTAAATACTCATCCATGGTCACCTAACTCTTCAATGCAGAGTTAAAATGCAAACCACGTCTGTCTGACCCTACAGACCATCTTTTTCTTGGAGAGAAATTACCTTGTAGAGGTGACTGGGTATTAGTAAAAACAGCTGACACTGAACAGCAAGCTGTCATTTTGACTAAATAATGACACACGAGTTTGAAGTCTTTTCAATAAGACCTATTCCCTAGAAAAATTAAAACTACAAAACAAGTAACAAAACGTCAGTAAATACACATCTATCAATAATTACTTTGAATGTAAATGGACTAAATGCTCCAACCGATATAGGGTGAGAGAAGAGATTAAACAACAATACCCATCTATATGCTGCGTACAAGAGACTCATTTCAGACGTATAGACACCTGCAGATTGAAAGCAAGGAGGTGGAGAAACATCTATCACGCAAATAGACGTCAAAAGAAAGCTGAAGTAGCAATACTTAAAATGGAAAAAGACTTTAAAACAAAGACTGTAAAAAGAGACAAAGAAGGACACTTTGTAATAATAAAGGGGACAATCCTACAAGACAATAGATCAATTGTAAGTATTTATGCACCCAACATGAAAGCACTCAATACATAAACCAGTTAATAACAAACATAAAGGAACTAATCAATAGTAGTACAATAATAGGAGGGGACTTTAACACCCCACTTACATCAATGAACAGATCGTTCATACAGAAAATCAACAAGGAAAAAGCGGCTTTGAATGATATACTGGAACAGATGGATTTAACAGATATAGTCAGAATATTCCATCCTAAAACAGCAGAATACACATTCTTTGCAAGTGCACATGGAACATTCTCCAGAATAGACCATATAACAGTCCACAAAACAAGTCTCAACAAATTCAAAATGACAGAAGCTGTACCATGCATCTTTTCTGACCACAGCGCTATGAAATGAGAAATCAACCACAAAAAACAAATTTGGAAAGGGTACAAATACATGGAGGTTAAATAACATGCTACTAAACAATGAATGGGTCCACCAAGAAATCAAAGAAAACAAAAATTACATGGAAATAAATAAAAATGAAAACATAATGACCCAAATCCTTGGGATGCAGGAAAGCAATTCTAAGAGGCAAGATTATAATAATACAGTCCTACCTCAAGAAGCAAGAAAAATCTCACATAAACAACCTAAGTCCTAAAGGTGCTAGAAAAAGAGCAACAAACAAAACCTAAACCCAGAAGGAAGTAATAAAGATTAGAGTAGAAGTAAATGATACAGAAACCAAAAAACAATAGAACAGAACAATGAAAGCTGGTTCTTTGTAAAGATCAACAAAATTGATAAACCTATAGCCAGACCGTTCCCCCCCACCAAAAAAAAAGAGAGAGAAAGAGAGAGAGGACTCGAATAAACAAAACCACAAATGAGAGAGAAGAAATAACAACCAACACCAGAGAAATACAAACTCTTGTAAGAGAATATTAGGAAAACTATATGTCAATAAACTGGACAACCTAGAAGAAATGGATACATTCCTAGAAACATATAATCTACCAAAACTGAAACAGGAATAAATAGAAAATTTGAACAGACCAATAACCAGCCAAGAAATTAAATCAGTAATCAATAAACTCCCAACAAACAAAAGTCCAGGACCAGATGGCTTCACAGGTGAATTCTACTGAACATTTAAAAAGAGTCAATACCCATTCCTCTCAAACTATTCCAAAAAATAGAAGAGGGAGGAAAAGTTCCAAATTAATTCTATTAGGCCAGTATCATCTTGATACCAAAGCCAGATAAAGACACCACAAAAGAAAGAGAACTACAGGTCAATATCTCTGATGAACATGGATGCAAAAACCCTCAAGAAAATACTAGCAAATGAGTTGAACAATGCATTAAAAAAAATCATTTACCACAAACAAGTGGGATTTATTCCTGGGATGCAAAAGTGTCTCAATATTCACAAATCAATCAACATGATACATCACATCAATAAGAGAACGTATAAGAACCATATGATCATTTCAATAGATGCAGAAAAAGTATTTGACAAAGTACAACATCTACTCATGATAAAAAAAAACCCACAGCAAAGTAGGTTTAGAGGGAACATACCTCAACATAATACAGGCCATGTATGAAAAACCCACAGCTAACATCATCCTTAATGGGGAAACACTGAGAGCTTTTCCCCTAATGTCAAGAACAAGATAAGGATGTTCACTCTCAACACTTTTATTCAACATAATACTTAAAGTCCTAGCCACAACAATCAGACAAAAAGAAATAAAAGGCATCCAAATTGGTAACAAAGAAGTAAAACTTTCACTATTTACAGATGACATGATACTACATATAGAAAACCCTAAAAACTCCACCAAAAAACTGCTAGAACTGATAAATTCAGCAAAGTCACAGGATACAAAATCAACGTACAGAAATCTTTTGCACCAATAATGAAGCAGCAGGAAGACAAATTAAGAAAACAATCCTATTTACAATTCCATGAAAAACAATAAAATACCTAGGACTAAACATAACCAAAGAGGTGAAAGAAAACTATAAAACCCTGATGAAAAAAAATTGATGATAACACAAATAAATGGAAAGACATTCCATGGTCATGGGTTGAAGGAACAAATATTGTGGGGTACCTGGGTGATGCAGTCAGTTAAACATCAACTTTTGATTTCAACTCAGGTCATGATTTCATGGTTCATGGGATTGAGCCCCATGTCGGGCTCTGTGCTGACAGCTCAGAGCCTGGAGCCTGTTTCGGATTCTGTGTCTCCCTCTCTCTCTGACCCTCCCCTGTTCATGCTCTGTCTCTCACAGTCTCAAAAATAAATAAAAACATTAAAAAAAAATTTTTTTAAAGAAATAAATGTGAGACCTGAAACCACAAAAATCCTATAAGAAAGCACAGTCAGTAATTTCTCTGACATCAACCATAGCAACATTTTTCTAGATATGTCTCCTAAGGCAAGGAAAACAAAAACAAAATAAACTACTGGGACTACATCAAAATGAAAATCTCTGCAGAGTAAAGCAAACAATCAACCAAACTAAAAGGCAACCAACAGAATGGGAAAAATATCTACAAATGACATACCAATAAAAAGTATTCAAAATATATAAAGAACTGATACAACTCAATACCCGAAGAACAAATAACCCAATTAATTTTAAAAGGGGCAGAAGACATTAACAGACATTTCTCCAAAGAAGACATACAGATGGCCAACAGATAGATGAAAAGATGCTCAACATCACTCATCGCCAGGGAAATACAAATCAAAACCACAATGACATATGACCTCACACCTGTCAGTATAGCTAATATCAACAAAACAAGGAACAACAAGTGTTACTGAGGTTGTGGAGAAAAAGGAACCCTCATGCACTGTTGGTAGGAATGCAAACTGGTGAAGCCACTGTGGAAAACAGTATGGAGGTTCCTCAAAAAGTTAAACACTGAACTACCCCTATGGCCCAGTAATCACATCATTGGGTATTTTATCCCCAAAATACAAAAACACCAATTCAAAGGGATACATGCAACCCTATGTTTATCACAACATTATTTACAATACCAAGACATGGAAGCAGCCCAAGTATCTGTTGACTGATGAATGGATAAAGATGTGGCATGCGTGCATGCACATGCACGCGCGCGCGCACACACACACACACACACACACACACACAGGAATATTATTCAACCATAAAAAAGAATGAAATCTTGCCATTTGCAATGACATGGATGGAGCTAGAGAGTGTAATGCTAAGTAAAATAAATCAGAAAAACACAAATACTATATGATCTCACTCATATGTAGAATTTAAGAAACAAAACAAATGACAAAAGGAAAGAGAGCGAGAAACCAAGAAACAGACTCCTAAGTATAGGGAACAAACTGACGGTTACCAGAGAGGAGGGACGTGATGAAACAGGTGAAGGGTATTAAGAGTACACTTATCGTGGAATGCACTTATTGTTGGTTAAGTGGCTGACTTTGGCTCAGGTCATGATTTCATGGTTCGTGAGTTCAAGACCCACATCAGCTCACTGCTGTCATTGCAGAGGCTCACTGCTGTCAGTGCAGAGTCTGCTTTGGATCCTCTGTCCCTCTCTCTGCCCCTTCCCCCCTCAAACAAAATAAATAAAACATTAAAAAAAAGAATACACTTATCGTGATGAGCACTAAGTAATGTAGAAAATTGCTGAATCACTATATCTTACACCTGAAACTCATGTAACACTGTATGTTAACTGTACTGTATTAAAATTTAAAACTTATGAAAAAGAGAAGAAGACATACTCCTTTTTAAATGTTTATTTATTTTTCAGAAAGAAGTGGGGGAGGGGCAGAGTGAGAAAGGGGCAGAGGATCTGAGGCAGGCTCTGTGCTGACAGTAAACAGCCCGATGCGGGGCTCAAACTCACAACCTGAGCCAAAATTGGATGTGAGAAATATGCCCCAATAAGACCTATTCCTACTAAACCCACAGCAGTTTATCATTAATTTTGACTAAGATTCTCTAGTTATATTAATTCTACAACATCTTTCCCTACGTATTATTTGTTTAGAAAGAAATATTTTGGGTTTTTTATATATAAGTACCTTAGGAATCTAATCTGTGTAATTTCATATCTGGCTTTCTATTGTTAAGATCAGCAGACTATTCGATTATTTCTGCCAAATCCATGTCACTTTCCAGTTCCTGGTGGTAGTAATACCCGAAGGCTGAGGTACATTTTAAGTGGGACATCAAACAGCTAGTTGAGAACCACCTCCACTCACCCAAAATAATAAATGACACTAAAGGCTTCTTGAGATTTGCTTATAAGGTATTTAATCAGTCCTGACACCCCATAACCAAAATTATGAAAAAAAAATTTATTATAATTGTCACAACATTGTTGTAAAAATCATGTGATAACTATGTGCAGTGAGGTTTATTACTACTTTTTGAAACTCCTTCCTGTCCACTTCTCTTCTCACTTAATATCTCCCTTCCTGCATCTTAGGGCTGCCTCTTCCCTATCCACTCACTCACTGTCAACTTGATTCCCACCCCTCACCAGTCCTGGGGTCAGTTTCCTACCTAGATGGAAAGCTGCTGGGTCACCCTCTCTGGCTCCTCCTCTCTTATAGCCAAGAGTAAGAAATGACCTTGCCCTTTCTGACCAAAGATAAGCCACATGGCTACTCTCTAGTTCCTTGGATAATTGGGAATTGGCTGTACTGTCACCAAATGTTCTCCTCTTTTAAATGTCTCATTACTTTCCATTTCAACCAGGGACCCAGCTGTGAAACAATACATCGGTGCATCAGTAAGAGAGGAATCTCTCTTACTAGATCTGCGCTGGTTCTGACCCCTGGAGTAACTGCATCCTCCTGGCTACAGATCTCAGAAAATAAGTGGGAACTCTCATGCCCAGTTGATTCTGAAGTACACTTCCCCACATCCTGTGCTTAACGTTTCCTAGGAGGCAATGAGACTTCACCTCTACCTACCAGCTGTCTGGAACCCAATGATGGTGGGCACGGAGCGTGTGGGCAGGGCGGTGAAGATGCTCACGGTGTAGTTGGTGCCTGGGTACAGATCTAGGCACACTTCGGGGGTCCTGCTGTCTGTGGTCAAGTTGACGGTCTCCTCATGAACTGATTCCACAGGGTGCAACCGTTGTCCTTTTATGTGTATCTTTGGGAGAGAGAAAGAAAAAAGAACCCACCGTGACTCCAGTTAAAACAATAGAGAGGGGCGCCTGGGTGGCTCTGTTGGTTAAGCATCGACTTCGGCTCAGGTCATGATCTCACGGTTCGTGAGTCCGAGCCCCACATCAGGCTCTGTGCTGACAGCTCAGAGCCTGGAGCCTACTTGGGATTTTGTGTCTCCCTCTCTCTTTGCCCCTCCCCCACTCACAGTCTTGGTCCCTCTCTCTCTCAAAAACAAATAAACATTTAAAAAATTAAAGAAATAAAAAAACAACAGAGAGAGACACTTTGTGGGGCTGGATCCCATCCCCCTACTACACTGCGCACCCAGGGGAGATGAATAGGTTAAGTTTCTGCTATCGGGTATCTGATGATGAAGTCTCACCCTAAGAAGTGACATAAAATGACATGAATGACCAGCCATCAAGGAGGCAGTCACAACCTGAGAGCCACTCTCTGCATCCTGTCACCCAGTCAGCAGATGCTTCCAGGCCCCCTCTGGAGGAGTGAAATACAAGTGCTTGGAAACAAGCGATAGTGATGATGCCAAATATAAATATATCCCCCACACATATACTCTGTCGAATGACAAATATATTAAACACAGAATGTAAAATAAAATACACCAGACTATGTTAAAAATTCTGATCACTTTTTAAAAGGACAATCAGACAATTAGACTGAGAAGACCTTAGAGCAGGAAGTCCCTCCAAGTCACGTTCCTGTCGCATACTATTTCTGCCCTGTCAAGAAAATGTTGATCATTTTACTTACCACATAGATAATCTTGGAGACTGTTCTTCCTGGGTTTATTTGCCACCTCACACAGCTGCTATTAAACACTGATACATCATTAACTTCTGCAATTATTTCTAAAACAGAAAAAGAGAGTCCACTCACAAAATGCATCAATGGGCTTTGGAAAAATCCCAATGGCAATCATGATGGACGTAGTTTATCTGTGCAGCTGACAACTCGGCTAATCACCATTCATGCTCTGATTCAGAAGCCAAATCAGGCAATTTGAGCTGCCCCAGGCCAATCACCCAATTCATCTTCATCAAAGATGGGCCTGGCCCATTACCTGACTTGGAGGAAAAGAAAAGACGGATAGCCACTTGAGTGTGGGTAAGAACTCCAACCTGTGATTGGCCTGGCAGGCCACTGGATGCCACTGGCGTTCCACTCATGTGGGATGGAGAGGCCCAGAGCTGAGCCCTGAATCTTCCCTGCAGCCACATAGGTAAGATCTGTTTCTGGCTTCCCCATCTGACCTGGCTGACACAATGCTCTTATTTCCAGGTCACTGCTGTTCCCAACAAGGAAATGACATGCATCACCACACACAGGGCCATTCTTCAGCAGCAGTGTGGGGTAAACTACATAAATTCCCCACAAGGTCCCTGGATAATTCTGGGGCTCCTCTAACTGAAGCTATTTAATTCTGATCTATCAGAAAGCCACAGATTTCTTCAAGTTGTTCTGCTTGAATATTGTATTTCATGTAATAAATTTGGCAGTGTGGGAAACCATATGAGGGCATTGGTTCTGAGGTAACACAGTTTGCAAGGGATTGTACTGGCTCTCTTTCCTCCCCTGCTTTACTCACCTTACCCCACTCCTGCTTCCCAGGGTGTCATTCCCCCTTGTGTAATAAATATAAGCCCTGTGCCACAGGCTCTGCTTTCTGGGAAACCCAAGATAAGACTCCCATCAAGAAGAGTGAGAAAGGGGCACCTGGGTAGCTCAGGGGGTTAAGTGTCCGACTTCAGCTTTGGTCATGATATGGCCATTTGTGGGTTCAAGCCCTGCATCGGGCTCTGTGCTGACAGCTTGGAGCCTGGAGCCTGCTTCAGATTCTGTGTCTCCCTCTCTCTCTGCCCCTCCCCTGCTTGACTCTGTCTCTCTCTCTCTCAAAAGTGAATGAACATGGAGGAGGAGGAGGAGGAGGAGGAGGAGGAGGAGAATGATTACAAGAAGGGTGAGAAAGAGAATTCCCCATCTCAGAAGATGCCTCCCCTCATCTCATCCCCTGTCTCTCCCTTCTCAGCCTCCAACATGGGAAAGAGAGCCTGACCTGTACCTTGGGTACCTAGAGGATTGACTCATTTCCCCTGTACTCACAACCAATGCCACCATCAGACTGTGATCTACGGATGATCTCTTTGCCAAAGAAGATTTTACATCTTTACTAAATCACCCCATCAGCAGCATTACTGGGTCTCGGGTAAACCCAGGTCAGCCATCAGTAAGTGAGAGTAAATACAGGCAGAGAGAGGAAAACAGGCAAATTTCTGGTGAGACACCAGAGGATCACCTATGGCTGTCTAAAGCATTCCTGGGTCTCTACATCAATGCTTTTCCCAGAGCACAGATAAAATGAAATCAAAGAAATATTCCAGTTGTGGACATGAGTATCCTAAGAGATGTAAAGATCCTATCTGTTTGCCGCCCTGAGGAGCACGAAGATAACGTTGGTGCCAGTCTTTCATTAGCGTGAACAAGCCCCAAATACTCCGGGACCCTTCCCTCCCCATCACCCTTCAAAGTCCCTGGAGCCCTGGACTCCCCTGCTCACTCACACATCACTCTGATACCAACTCACCACCTGGTCCAGAAAGAAAAGGAAACATCCCACCCCTCACCTTGTCTCTGACCGCCAGTGAGGCAAATGTTCTTCTCACTCAGGACCCCCCTGCTATCCAAGCAGAGATTAGAAAGGAGACATGAAAGTTTCCTTCCTTGTCCTTCCCTTCTGCTCATTCACTATGACAACAGCAAATGACATCTCAAAATTGCCATCTGCCTCCTGCCTGTGCCGTGCTCTCTTGCACGGATGGACCGAGATCTGATTACGGGGATGTCAGATATTTCATCCCAAGGGGCCGTTTAACAAAACATGCTTGCTTTTCCCTCCAGGTGTCACCAGGTGGAAAGACCTCTTTATAAACACATCAGGTATTAAACATCCACATTAATGCTGCCTTTTTAAAAGAGATGCCCTCATTCTAACAGTACTGATAACTGAAAACATTTCTGGAAGTTCTCTTTGGAACTGGCTCCAGGGTTCTTTATTCACCATTCACTGAATGATGAATCCTCCCATGCCAGACACTGGGCTGTGACAATGATCAGAACATATCAGAACATTCCCTTGGGAATGTGTGGTCTAACGGAGGGAGCAGACATAGAAGCAGGTAAGTACAACTCAATAAATCTTAGAACAAAGTTACACACAAATACCACAGGGTAGAGAGAAAGGAGCCACCCACTGTCATTGGAAGACCTGGGGAAGCTGGCTTTGTGGAGGGCATGACCTTAAGGGACGAATGACTAAAGAGGGGGGAAGACACCCAAGCAGAGCGAACCTAACGCAGGTCTGGAGCTACAGGAGGGTGTGGCATATTCACGGTGTTGAGTGACAGAGAAGCATAAGGCACTGAGAAGGGCGAATGACAGGAAATGAGGCTGTAGACGTAGACAGAACAGACTGGGCTCGATCCTGCCCGCCAGACTAAGTGCAGACTTACTCCCGTGAGCAAAAGCAGGAAAATAATGGAACTTTTTTTTTTTAGAAAGATGATTCTGGTATTTGTTGAAGTAGACACCAGAGTAGAACTGGAGGTTGTAAGAACAGGATACTCTTTACTCAGCACTTACAATATGGCAAACACTGATAGATCTTTAAAGACTAGATCTCATCTTGGGGCACCTGGGTGGCTCAGTTGGTTAAGTGTCTAGCTTCAGTTCAGGTCATAATCTCACAGTTCGTGAGTTTGAGCCCCGCATCCAGCTCTGTGCGGATGGTGCAAAGCCTGTTTAGGATTCTATCTCTCCTTCTCTCTGCCCCTCCCCGCCTTATTCTCTCTCTCACTCTCAAAAATAAATAAATAAACTTACAAAAAAAATATCTCATTTTAACAGCAGTCATAAGAAGCAACAGTGAACACTTACTGAGTAATTACTATGGGTCTGACAGTATGTATAGTACTTTAAAAGTGTCATTTATTTCATTTTCAAAATAACCCCATGATAATCATTTCACCATATACATGAGTCAAACCACCACGGTGTATGTCTTAAACTTATGCAGTGATGTAGGTCAATTATTTCTCAATAAAACTAGAAAAAATATATTAAGAATTAGGGGCACCTGGGTGGCTCAGCTGGTTAAGCATCCGACTTCAGCTCAGGTCATGATCTCACCTCTCATGCATTCGAGCCCCATATCAGGCTCTGTGCTGACACCTCAGAGCCTGGAGCCTGCTTCGGATTCTATGTCTCCCTCTCTCTCTAACCTCCCCTGCTCATGCTCTGTCTCTCTCTCAAAAAAATAAATATTAAAAAAAAATTTTTAATATATTAAGAATTAATTTAAAATAAGCCCATGAGCTTGACATTATTGTGTCCATTTTATAGACATGAGGCTTAGAGAAGTAACCTGCCAGAGGTCATATGGGTTGTAAGCTGTCAAGTCAGGATTCAAAAGTAGGCCTGTCCGACTCCAAAGCCAAGAGCCAAGGCACTGCAGAGATTATTCAGCAAAGAAGGGGAGGAATGGTCTCAGGGCCTTGTGTTTAAAGCCATGAGACACTTCTGAGGGAGACACAACAGGAGGTGAGCGATAAGGACAGTCAGGAGTTGAGGCTGACTGCCAGTTTTCGAGCTTGACAGTCTGAATGGATTGCCTTTTATTGTTCTCCGGAGAAACACAGGGAGGGCTACCCTGGGTTTGTGAGGAAAAGACTAACGAGTGTGTTCAGAACATGCCAGATAGGAGTTATCTGCAGAATATCCAGGGGAGAAATAATCCTGAGAGTCAGCCATGTGTGGATGGTCACTGAAGCTGTGGGTGCAGGTGGAAGTCCAGGGAGGACACGGAGATGAGCCCAAAGGCAGAATGCTGGGAAACATGGAACCCAACGGGAACCTACAGGAGAAAGAGCAGAAGAGAGGGAGGAGGAGGCTGGCTGGTGGGTGCCTGGAAGTCAGGGAAGGAAGATCTGAAGGAGTGTCCACCTCCTCACCTCCGGCCCAAGAAGGACCTGGAGCAGATCATCAGGGCACCAGGGAAAACCTCCATCTCTTTCTTCTCTCACATGGCTCTTTGTCCCCTGACAGAGTGCCCACAGCGTCATGATGAGATCCGAGGTTTGACTGTGGGCAGAGCAGGCTTTGCCTTGTCCAGTTATAGGACACTTAGGCCTCTCTGGCTTAAAAAAAAAAAAAAAAAAAAAAAAAAAGGAGGGCCCCACACCATCCAGTTGAACTATTCACTAGATTTTGGGGAACCAAAGCTTCAGTAGGTAATAAAGTACCTTTGGTTTGCTTTGGATTCTTTATGTGGTACATGCATGTGTGTATGTATGTATGTGTGTGTATGTGTGTATATATGTATGTAAATGTGTGTATACATACACACACACACACATATATATATATGAGTATTCTACTAGCATCAAGTATTTCTCTGCAGTACTTACCACACTTGTAACTAAATAATTTTGTCTGGTTACTTAATGTCTCCTTAATGTCTCCTGAATCTCTCCTGAATGTGAGCTCCATGATGGCAAAGACTGGGTTAATCTCTCTATTCCCAGAACCTAATAGACTATCTTGTATTTTTTTTTAATATTTATTATTTGGTTGATTGAGTGGATGGATATGGATATCTGATCAACAATGCTAAATGTTGTGGAAAGGTTAAGAGGAATGAGGACTGAAACTAGAACATGAATTTGGCACATGGTCACTAGTGGACCTTGGCGAGAGAGCCACCGTGGAGTGAGGGTGTTGGATGCCTGATTCTCCTTCAGGAGGCTGAGTGGAGAAGCAGTGTGGGTGCAGACAGAGAAAGTGGGCATAGACTATTCCTTCAGAAATCTCAGTGTGGACAGGGACTAATCCAGCATACTCTCTTGGTTTCCAATTTTATATCCTTTTTCTCTATTTTTAGAAACAGTAAAAGCTCACAGAGAATAAATTGAGGTAACCCAAGCAGATGGTCAAGCTCAGTGTCACTTCTAGTCAAAATCAGTATCTGATTTCAAAAGGTAAGTGACTGATCTTCTAATATGACTCATAAACTACCTCCAAAGGCAGAAATTACCCGACACATTTCGATAATGGCAGCATCACTGAAATCAAAGTGACTACTTTGAATAAGTACATGCTTGGCTGTAAGAGTTCTTCGATATTTCTTTTCCTTTTTTCAAGTCACATAAAATAGGTAGAAATAGCATGGCTTAGGGTAGTGCTTTCCTAAAAAGCATTGTACACCTCAGGATGATTTTCTTGTGGCACATGAATAAATTTATATGTTTGCTTGCATCAACTTCTTTGTATATTAGAAAAAATACACAGTCATCCAACTCATAATATCACACATACTACAAAGTTTCTTTGATCAATAAATTTGAATTATACTGGGGCACCTAGGTGGCTCAGTCGGTTAATCATGTGACTTCGGCTCAGGTCATGATCTTGCAGTCTGTGAGTTTGAGCCCGGCACCAGGCTCTGTGCTGACAGCTCAGAGCCTGGAGCCTGCTTCAGATTCTACATCTCCCTCTTTCTCTGTCCCTGCCTCGCTTGTGCTCTCTCTCTCTCAAACATAAATAAACATTAAAAAAAAACTATAAAAAAAATAAATTTAAATTATAATTTTAAATTTTGTGTTTTTTTATTTTTATTTTTTTTAACATTTATTTATTTATTTTACTTTTTTTTTATTTATATATGAAATTTATTGTCAAATTGGTTTCCATACAACACCCAGTGCTCATCCCAAAAGGTGCCCTCCTCAATACCCATCACCCACCCTCTCCTCCCTCCCACCCCCCATCAACCCTCAGTTTGCTCTCAGTTCTCAACAGTCTCTTATGCTTTGGCTCTCTCCCACTCTAACCTCTTTTTTTTTTTTTTCCTTCCCCTCCCCCATGGGTTCCTGTTGAGTTTCTCAGGATCCACATAAGAGTGAAACCATATGGTATCTGTCTTTCTCTGTATGGCTTATTTCACTTAGCATCACACTCTCCAGTTCCATCCACGTTGCTACAAAAGGCCATATTTCATTTTTTCTCATTGCCACGTAGTATTCCATAGTGTATATAAACCACAATTTCTTTATCCATTCATCAGTTGATGGACATTT
>NW_024412401.1:35995842-36043000 GCF_014898765.1 Herpailurus yagouaroundi
AATATCTTTTCCCATTCCGTTGGTTGCCTTTTAGTTTTGTTGGTTGTTTCCTTTGCTGTGCAGAAGCTTTTTATCTTCATAAGGTCCCAGTAATTCACTTTTGCTTTTAATTCCCTTGCCTTTGGGGATGTGTCGAGTAAGACATTGCTACGGCTGAGGTCAGAGAGGTCTTTTCCTGCTTTCTCCTCTAGGGTTTTGATGGTTTCCTGTCTCACATTCAGGTCCTTTAACCATTTTGAGTTTATTTTTGTGAATGGTGTGAGAAAGTGGTCTAGTTTCAACCTTCTGCATGTTGCTGTCCAGTTCTCCCAGCACCATTTGTTAAAGAGACTGTCTTTTTTCCATTGGATGTTCTTTCCTGCTTTGTCAAAGATGAGTTGGCCATACGTTTGTGGGTCTAGTTCTGGGGTTTCTATTCTATTCCATCAGTCTATGTGTCTGTTTTTGTGCCAAATTTTGTGTTTTTTTTAAAGAAATTTATTAAATAATACTTTTGCTATGGTAAACATTATCAGCGGGGGGTGGGGGGGCATTCAAATAATTCAAGCTTGGGAAACACTGGTAGGGGAGAGACTGTGGGCGTTCCAGGCTTCCAGACCTAAGTTCAAATCCTGTCTCTGCCATTTACTAGTTACTGAATGACCCTGTGAAAGTTGCTGAACTTTTATGAGTCTCAGAGTACTCATCTACAAAATGAAATGTAACATACTTACTTTATAGGGTTTTCTTGAGGACAAAATGAAACCAAGCATTAAGACCCTTAGCAGAGCCCTGGGCATCTAAGTCAGTACACAATCAACAGCACGTATAATGCTTGACAGCCAAACTTCATCCACGTATTCAAACAAATCCAAGCCATGTGGCTTTTATATAAATGTGTCCATTTATTCCAGCTGACCTTTCTTTTCCATCTTTCTTTTCCATAATTGCATTAGAGCTTCATGTGAGCACTCACTAGGCTGAAAAGGAAGATCAACAACAAAACAGAGGGGCAGATGCTCACAGGCGGCCTAGAGGAGTCAGGACCTGAGTCAGGTCAGGGGGCTCAGAACAGATCCCAGCAGATAAACAGTCTGTGTTTCAATAGAGATATTACCCTTCTGAGAGCACGGCGTGAGTGAGCATCCACTTTATAATTATTAACTCAGATTCTAAACATGAAAAGCCAAATGACCTGAACAGAATGAAAGCCAGGCACAGTCTTATCAAGAATGAATCAGCCTCTTTGATCTTGAGGTAAACCAACCCACTAAACATCAAGCTTCCACCTGGGGTTTTTCCAGACACTAAAATGGTTGCCTAATTCTCAGCTGTCTGGAGTTGCCAGTCCAAACTGGCCTTAAAGAAAAAAAAAAAAAAGTCCCACCACCTTGCCGGAGTCCACACTCCACACTCCATTAAAAACATATACAGATCCATGCTGCTAATCCAAAGAAACAGGGCCTCCAAAAATATTTTTAACTAAAAACAACCCAGGTAAAGTGAAGATAAATTATTCCACCCAACTTGGAACAAAACATTCAAACATAAAAAGAGGGATAAACAGAACGAAGACAGAGAGCAAAGGGAGAAGGCATTCGGAGGTTAGGCAGGAAAGCAGAAGACTGGAAGAAGACCCAGAAATGGACACTGAAGAAGGTAAACACAAAATACACACAGGGAGCTGGTACAGAAGAGGTGTGAAGAAATCGGTGAAAACAGGGAAAAGAAGGAAGAAGGGAGTTCGGCCGGGCAAGAGCCATGGCAATCAGCGTTTCTCACTACATTTCCAGAAGCCTCTCCTACCTACCCACCCAGATCATGTGCACTGCACCGTGAATTCATCAGCATGCAAATCACCCCCTTTATCTGCGGAAATTGAATTTAGCTGCCAATCTTGATTGAGGGCATAGAGGCCTCCTCACAGAAAGATCACAGCTCTCAGGGAAAATGCCTTTTCTCTCCTTAAATCAAAGCTTGCATAAACCCAAGGAAACAGCTGCAGCTGGAGCCACAGACTCCGTGAAAGGTGGCAGGCGGAGGACGGTAATTATAATTAGCAGTTACATAACATGTTTGTTCTTCAAAGTGCTCTACAAGCATCAGCTAATTAATAGCTTACTATGCCCCATGCAGACCCACTGGTTTTTCAAGTAGTGACTAATCCCTGTATCCCCACTGAACTCTGGATGGCGGAGGCAGAGCAGGGTGAGCAGTGAAGCAAACAGCTGAGGGTCCAGAAGCTATGCCCAGCTCTCTCCAAAAGTGACGCCGGAAGTGGCTCAGGGCCAGGAACGTTTCCCCAAATGTTTAATTCAGCACCCCATGAGACAGCTTGCCTCACTTCCTCTAAATAACTCTTAGATGTCTCAAAGAGATATCTGTATATCCATGCTCAAATAGCCAAAAGGTGGAAGCAACACAAGTGCCCACCAATGGATGAACAGATAGACAAAATGTAAACACACGCAGTGGAATATTACTTAGCCTTTAAAAAGAAGGAAATCCCATCATTTGCAACAACATGGATGAACCTGCAGAACATTATGCTAAGTGAAGTAAGCCAGGCACAGAAGGGCAAATACTACATGAGTCTGCTTACATGAGGTATCTAAATTAGTCAAATCCACAGAAACAGAAAGTAAAATGCTGGTGCTATGGGGAGGAGGAAGTGGAGGAGAGACATTGTTTAATGGGTACAGAGGTTCAGGTTTGCAAGATAAAAAGGGTCTGGAGATTGGTTGCACAGCAACGTGAATATACTTAACCCTTAAAAATGATTAAGGTGCTAAATTTTATGTTGCGTGTGTGTTTTACCACAACTGAAAATTTAAAAATAGGGGCACCTGGGGGCGCCTGGGTGGCGCAGTCGGTTAAGCGTCCGACTTCAGCCAGGTCACGATCTCGCGGCCCGTGAGTTCGAGCCCCGCGTCAGGCTCTGGGCTGGTGGCTCGGAGCCTGGAGCCTGTTTCCGATTCTGTGTCTCCCTCCCTCTCTGCCCCTCCCCCGTTCATGCTCTGTCTCTCTCTGTCCCAAAAATAAATAAACGTGGAAAAAAAAAATTAAAAAAAAAAATAGGGGCACCTGGATGGCTCAGTCAGTTAAGTGTCCAACTCTTGATTTCGGCTCAGGTCATGATCTCATGGTTCATGAGCTCGAGTCCCACTTTGGGCGCTGTGCTGACAGCACAGAGCCTGCTTGGGATTCTCTCCTTCTCTGTCCCTCCTCCGCTAACTCTCTCTCTCAAAATAAAAAAAAAATTTTTTTAATTAAAAATAAACATTAAAAACCTCTTTATCTATTACACCACCTTTTCTCTGAAAAGGTGTCAACGTGCCCTACACAGGACTCTTAAGTAGGCCCCCCTGAGAAAACGGTTCATGAGAAAAATTTCTCAGCCGGCCAAGTAGAGGAGATAGGACTCACTGTGATTTAAGGTGAGTTTCAAAAGATGGATGCACAAAATTTTCTATCCAACCTATTTTCCCAATCTACCCCCTAAATCTTCAGGATTTAGCTGACAAACCTAAAACCAGGTGCCCTCTCAAGTAAATGGCACAGCATAGCAGTACACAGAGGGAGCAGTGGAATGGCTCCAGGTCCCACGCTCCTGCTGGCCATTTGCTGCCAGGAAACAAAAGCCCCACAGAACGGAGTCTATACCTGTGCATGTCAAAGGACTTTCTCTCCAAGTGCCTTTCTCTGTGCAAATGGAAATGATCTTTCCTCCAGGGCTTTCAAAGCCCTCTTGACAGACGTAATGAGCCACACTGCCCAGCCTGGAGCTGTGATTCCCCACCAGGACCGCATGCTGCACTTCCGGAGGACGGCCACAGTTGATCTCTGCAATGGGAAGTAGCAAAGCACTAGTTATGACCCCCAACTTCTATCCTTATAATTCATATTTTAGAAATAAACATGTAGGGGCGGCTGGGTGGCTCAGTCAGTTGAGCGTCCGACTTTGGCTCAGGTCATGATCTCTCCGTTCATGGGTTCGGGCCCCATGTCGGGCTCTGCGCTGACAGCTCAGCCTGGAGCCTGCTTCGGATTCTGTGTCTCCCCCTCTCCCTGCCCTTCCCCCTCTCGTTGCCCTTCTCTCTCTCTCTCTCTCTCTCTCTCAAAAATAAAGCATTAAAACATTTTTAAAGAAAATGTTCCAATTATAAGACTATTTACATTATGAAGAATTCCTTGTTCAGTGAAATAATCCATCCCAGGGTTCTATTAAATATTAACATTTTCAAGTACCTTCTACCATGTATCATCAGATCACAAACTCCAAAATAGATAATAGATAATAGATGTAGTTTTCTTGCCAATTGAATATTAAATGAAATATAAACAAAATATTTGAACTTTGTAAAGCAAATTAATAAGGAAAGTATAGTCTAAACATTCAATTTATAAGTATCTTTCAAAGAAAAAAAATCAGCTGCAAAGAGGGAGGCAGGCCTGACATTACAAAATTGATATGAAATTTCTTCTCTGCAACTCTTAACTACTAGAAGACACTAGAATATTTACAGAAACTATCTGAAGTAAATGGATTTTGATGTTACCATTTTAGACCCAGCCAAACTCTACCTCATGTAAAAGAAAGTCTTTCTCTGCCCCTCCCCGGCTGGCACTCTCTCTCTCTCAAAAATGAATAAATACTAAAAAATTTTTTAAATAAATAAAGTTGAACAAGGTAAAAAAAAAATAATTTGAAACTAAAGTTCCAAATTATTTCAAAAACCTGAACAATGAGGCAAAGGGAAGAAATGAACATGCTAAATTTCTCATGCAGTTATGGGGAGTTTACAGATACCATTTTATTAAAGAAAGCATAATAAATATAAAATAAGGAGGTCATAATAATCTCAAATGCAACCAACAATCCTGGTCATACCTAAATACAGAGGAAAAAATAAATACAACTCTTGTTATTCATCCTGCTTTTTAGTTTTCTCCCCAGTCTGTAGAAAGCCAAGAAAATTAAGCACTCTTGACATCCAGGCTTTTAAAATATAAGGGCACTTACTGAGATAATGCACTCAAGATAGAGGAAAATGGTATGATCTGTTCCCTACTCCCCAAAGACCATTCTTGGCCTTAGAAGTAGGTGGCTTCTCTTAAACGAGCTTCTGATACAGAACAGGTAGATTTCATGGAATTGCACTTGCCTCCATCCCATTATGGATGCTTGGACTGTTGCAGAACCCCAGAGTTATTTCCCTGAGGGAGGCCTCCCAGAACAGGCTTTCATCTGTTGTCACTGAAGTTATCGTAAGAACTTCATTACAACAGCTCAACCCACCTGACCAGTCACTTGATTCCGAGATTTTTAAAAAGGAGTTCGTCTCTGGTCAGTGCAGATTCAAATCATGAGCAGTTATGGGACCAGAACCAGATGGTCATTTCATAAATCCTCCAACCCTGCCTACCTCACAAGTCCCATATTTGCCCACAGAGATTAATTCCCTTTTCATACATGTTTACCAGACACAAGGCTTCTTGGCCCTCATCATGTTTTTCCCTTCAAAGCATCAAACCTTTAGACATATCAACCAGCCCAAAACACTCCAAGACACAAGTATATTTGTGTGTACATGAGCAGCCAACCGAACAGGTAGTTAATGTTTCATAAGGCTGCCCAGTCATTGTTGACATCTAAAATATCTTCCAGTTAAAACCAGGGTTCAGTTATAGCAGGAAATAGAGGGAACAGCAGTGAAGAGATTGAGGGTGTAGGTGATGCAGGTTTATGGACCTTGAAACTGGAATTCTAAACAGCACATTGGAGACAGTGGGAAGGAATCCAGTGATAGATAATTGGATTAAGGGAGAAGCACAGATTCTAAAGGTGTAAGAATACAGAAGATAACTAAACTGCCTTCCATCCTTGGACACAACTAAGAATAATGGAAGACATGGTGGCTTTTGTTGGGAATACAAGATTTTTTTTAATTAATACCAAAAACATGGGGAGCCTGGGTGGCTCGATCAGTTGAGTGTCTGACTCTTAGTTTCAGCTCAGGTCATGACCTCTGCAGTTTGTGAGTTTGACAGCGCAGAGCCTGATTGGAATTTTCTCCCTCCCCCCTCTCTCTCGGCCCCTCCCCTGCTCATGCTCTCTGCTCATTCTCTCTCTCTCTTTCTCTCTCGTTCTCTCTCAAAATAAATAAACTTTAAAATTTTTTAAATAAAAAAACTAATACCAAAAATATTAATTTGGGAGTTGATGAGACATCAATAGCTTGGTCTCTAAGAACTAAGGTTCAGCAACTCAGGAAGGTGCCTAGCGGTAGACAACCTGGGCTCGTGACTATGCCTTCCCATTCCACAGCTACTCAAGTTGGAGAGTCTCTTGGCAAGAGATATTGAGAGAGGATTCTAGCATGGCTTGGATTAAACACATAGTTCTAAACAGAAGGTGTACATCTGACTTGCCTATGGGGCTTTGGAAAAACACCCATCTGGAGCCTCACAGCCTCTCCCCTTCCCCAGAGATAATTCTTCCGAATCAGTAGTACTGAGTTGGGTTCTTGGCAACCACATTTCTACAAGGTTCCAAGTTTGGTTTTTATGCACACCCTCAGCTGAGAACCTAAATGGAATACTAGTATGAACAGCTACCGTTTATCATCACATGCTTGAGGGTTTAACATCTTTCTATGAATATATTATGTCTTCCCAAAATATGGCCAGTTCGTAAAGGACAGACTCTTTATTTTACAATCTCTTGCACCCCCACAATGCCTACTTAAAATAGTATGTTTTAGGGACTCCTGGTTGGCTCAGTTGGTTAAGCATTCAACTTTGGCTCAGATCATGATCTCACAGCTTGTGGATTTGAGCCCCGCATCGGGCTCTGTGCTGACAGCCCAGTCTGGAGCCTGCTTCAGATTCTGTGTGTCTCTCTCTCTGCCCTCTCCCACTCACACTCTGTCTCAAAAATAAACACTAAAAAAAAATAATAATAAATAAATAAATAAATAAGATAAATAAATAAGATAAATAAAACAATCATAAATTTCTTTTAAAAAATTATATGTTTTACATAGTAAATACTTAAAGAACTGTTCATTGATAGCACACTACTACTTTATCATTGTTCGAGATGCAACAAATGTTACTTTGATATGAGCAAAGCCCCTGAGGAAGGAAACCTCAGTACATTATAAGTATAAATAACAAGACAGGTATACATTACCTCTGTGTTTGTTATCCAACAGAGGTAACTCACACCTACCAAACACCAAGTAGATGAAAAGAGAGTAAAAGACTCACAAAAACTAGTATCAGTTTTGTACCAGGGAATTCTGTTCAAACCTCAATAATTTTACTTTTATTAAAAAACAATTTTTTTTAATGTTTATTCATTTTTGAGAGACAGAGTATGAGCAGGGAAGGGGCAGAGAGAGGAAGACACAGAATCCAAAGCAGGCTCCAGGCTCTGAGCTGTCAGCACAGAGCCCGATGCGGGGCTCAAACTCACGAACTGCAAGATCATGACCTGAGCCAAAGTCGGACGCTCAACCGACTGAGCCACCCAGGTGCCCCAAACCTCAATAATTTTAATCATGACAGCATCCACTGAAATCCTACTCAACATCAGTCTATTAGATATATACTATCTGACTGATTTCTCACAGAAAACCTTGCAAGGTAGATGGTTTTTTCTCATGTAGTTTATAGATATGAATATGGAGCTTAAGAGCCCCTAAGAGCTCCTAAGAGCTTAAGTCACATTCAAAAGTCACACCAACAGTAAAAGAGAGAGCCAGCATTCAAGCCATGGGATGTATAGTCCCAAAGTCCAGGTCCATTAAATCTGGAAAGCCTCAGGGCACCTGGGTGGCTCAGTCAGTTAAGCATCCAACTCTTGGCTTCGGCTCAGGTCACAATCTCACTGTTCATGGGTTCGAGCCCCACGTCGGGCTCTGTGCTGAGGGTGCGAAGCCTGCTTGGGATTCCCTCTCTCTCTGCCCCTCCCCTACTCGCATGTGCTTGGGCATGCACTCTCTCTCTCTCAAAATAAATAAATAAACTTTTCAAAATAAAAAATAAAAAATAAAAATAAATAAATCTAGAAAGGCTCACAATGAAGAGGTCCACTCGAAGCCCTGATTGGGACTGACCTTAGAGGTTAGCTAAAACCTCAGGAGAAAAGGCTGCATGAAGGAGCATTCAAATGAGTATGGAAGTGTTGTGTAACAACTCCCTCTGCCAAATCTTGCCTCCACGAGCTTTTCCAGAGCAAGACAGCTGCTGGAAATAGACTTACCTCTGCATCAGTGTCATACCCTGAAGCCTTCTTAGTACTGATGGGGTCTGGCCTGGGTCTGGCCTGTCACAGATATCCCCACCACGCTTGAGAGACATGGCAGCTACTGCCACTTCTGCTCAGAACAAATGGTACACAAGAAAGCAGGTGGCTGCTATTTAAAAATACCCCCAAAATCAACCCAACAGACGTTACAATAGGTGGTAATAAAAATACGACTCTGGGGCACCTTGGTGGCTCAGTTGGTTAAGTGCCCGAGTCTTGATTTCAGCTCAGGTCATGATCTCACAGTTTGTGAGTTCGAGCCCCGCGTCAGGCTGCAAGCACAGAGCCTGTTTGGGATTCTCACTCTCCCTCTCTTTCCCTGCCCCTTTCCTGCTCACGTGCATGCACACTTTCTCTCTCTTTCTCTCTCTCTCTCAACATAAATAAACTTTAAAAAGTAATAATAAAGTAAATAAAAATATGGTTCTACATGAAATGCCCAAAGCTTTCACTATCACAAGGAAATAAGCGATTTAAAAACACTTTAAGGGCACCTGGGTGGCTCAGTCGGTTGAGCATCCAACTTTGGCTCAGGTCATGATCTCACGGTTTGTGAGTTTGAGCCCCGTGTCAGGCTCTGTGCTGACAGCTCAGAGCCTGAAGCCTGCTTCATATTCTGTGTCTCCCTCTCTCTCTGCCCCTCCCTCACTCACGCTCTGTCTCTCTGTCTCTGTCTCTGTCTCTCTCTCAAAAATAAACATTTTTTAAAAAGTTTAAAAAAAAACAGTTTATATCCAAAGGAAAGAAAAATAAAGAGCACAAATTTGCATTAGATATGCATTAGGGGTGTTCATTTAAGCACACGTTTCTCTGGCTAATTATATTATGAAGGAACAACGTTTGGATATGTATCAGCAATACAGTCAACTAATTATGAACATGGCTGGGAATTCTTCTCTACTGTCCTCCTATATCTGTGATTTTATTCAAATAATCAACTGCAAAACTGGTCTCCCCAGGGGGAAGATGTGCTGTGCCAATTTCAAGGACCACATTCACACTCTATTTCATATCTTGAAGGTAAAAATGTTTACCCACATTACTAGCTTTAATATTCAACCCAAGAAAATATTCTGGAAGGAAATCTGTTAATCTGTTTGATGAAAGGTATAGGAGATTTATGGCATCTAGTCAACAGCTGACTGCATCACAAATTTCATCCCCATTGGCTGCTTCCTATTATGAACATCAGCACAATAATGTGATTGATTTCAGAAATAACATAGTAATCTAAGGCGTCATCTGAGACTGAGTTAGAGACCAATAAATACCCAAGCTGAGAATGAAAAAAAAAAAAAAATGACCAATAATGTCCATAAATTGAACAGACGTTTTGCCAACTGCCAGGGGAAGGAATGATAGACCTATTCCACATACTGATATTGACTCCAAAAAAGTCTTCCCAGAGAAATAAATTTGTAGATGGAGAGTTCTGGCAGAGAAGCAGCAATATGAAAACTAAAGAAAATCATATTAAAGTTAGTTTCATTTACACAACAATAACAGAAATGTCTCTGTTGTGCCTTAGAGTCAAAGCAGAATTACATATTGCCTAGAAATTTGTGTGACATGGCCGGTTGTAAGGGTCCAGATGGTCAGGTTAACATCAGAGTCTACACTATACTCATGTTCTGTATCAGATAATTCAGCACTTAGCCCTCTATTTTCTTCATTTGTAAAAATGTTCTTCCCCCACCTCTTAATGGTAAGCTCTTCATGGGCTGTACCTATAGCCCATATTTTTAAAATAACCCCTGCAGTCATGTGAGCTATTAATATTATTATAAACATTAATCTTTGTGATGCATATATGTATGAAATATGGCCTAAGGAATGGGGCTGAAAAATGTAACCTTGCGACAAAGTTTCATGCACTTTATGGCATGCTCCTAATTTGCCCACATGGAATTAGAGCCTCATTCCAAGATCACTGGAGCACTAAATTTCATATATGATCAATGTGGGGGGGTTGGAATCTAACATCTCAGTATGTGGCAACCTGCATTTAGAAAATGGTATTGCCATCATCAAAGGAAAGTGGGAGGGTTATAGGATGCCGTGAAGCACATTCTCAAGAGTAGCTTATTAACTGCTGTAACTAAGCTAATGAGCTCATTAGTACCAAAAAGTCCACTTGCCCTCAAGGCAATAGGGGAAAAAAAATAACTTTTTGATGTATTTTGTATTCTAAAGTCTTCCATGAATGTTAGCTTTGGCTAACAATACATTTCCTTCAGATCATATTCATAGAGGCTCACTTGGAAGAAAAAAAAATTTCCATTTCACATAACAATACTGATTGTCAAGAAATAGTGTCTGGTATGGGAACCTCCTTCGGAGGAGGTGAAAGTGTGAGTGCTGGGAAGAAACAAAGAATTTATCAGCGTATCTCTTTTAAGGATCTTCCATTTGTAGATGGGATAATGGCTGTAGATGCTTTGAGCAGCGTGTGAATTTTTCTTTTTTTCAAAAATATGACATTAAAACTCTTCATTCTGGGGCGCCTGGGTAGCTCAGTCGGTTAAGCGTCTGACTTCAGCTCAGGTCATGATCTCACAGTTTGTGAGTTCGAGCCCCGCATCGGGCTCTGTGTTGACAGCTCAGAGCCTGGAGCCTGCTTCCGATTCTGTGTCTCCCTCTCTCTCTACCCCTCCCCCGCTCGCGCTCTGTCTCTCTCTTAAAAGTAAATAAACACTAAAAAATATATATATATTTTTTAAAACCTCTTCCGGGGCGCCTGGGTGGCTCAGTCAGTTAAGCGTCTGACTTCAGTTCAGGTCATGATCTCACAGTACATGGGTTTGAGCCCCGCATCAGGCTCTGTGCAGACAGCTCAGAGCCTGGAGCCTGTTTCATATTCTGTGTCTCCCTCTCTCCCTCTGACCCACCCCTGTTCATGCTCTGTCTCTCTCTGTCTCAAAAATAAATAAACGTTAAAAAAAAATTTAAAAAAAAAAAAAAACCTCTTCCTTTTAATGCTCTACGTGTAAACAGAATATTTGAATTGAAAACTAATAGATCAGGCAACGTGAAAGCTGGAGGATTTTAGATCTTCCCACTATGTGGTAGGAAATTTCACAAAGATACATTTTTAAGTTAGAAACACTACCTGCTGCTCCCTACTAGCTTATGACCTCTTATTCTGATGGTGAACACTTATCTGGCAGGTACTTTACATCAAGCACAGCACCAAGTGCTTTATATCATTATCTCATTAAATCTTCACAATAAGTCCACAGGATGAAAACAATCTCATTCCCTACTAAAGAAGGAAACTGGAGTTCAGAGAAGTTTAGAGCTGGTTACACAATTCCCAAGTGGTTCGGCCAAAACTCACCCAAGTCTCTCTGATTCTAAAGCTCGTGTCAGTCTTACAAGAGCGTCATCATTCACGCTGCAATGACTCCATTTGCAAGTGACATATTTCAATGGCATTTACTTGGCAAAAGGATAACACAAGAGATTTGTTGCACGCAGCAAGGAAGTCAATACTGTTTTCCTAAATGTTTTAAATTGTCAGTATGTAGTGAGGGTGTCAGAAAATCTGTTTCAAATGATTACCTCGAACACAAAAGATAACCACAGGAAAAGTGTGCTGCCACTGTACCCTCCCTCGCTCACAGCAGAGGCCATGAGTCACTCACGGCACACTTTCCTGCCAGGTCTGGACGTGGCCTCAGAATCGTCTCCAGACCCCTGCTAAAAATTCAGAGACAGCGGTGCAACAAAACTTGTGTGCGGTTCCTCACCTGAATGCCCTAATCTGTGTTCCAACTTATGTCAAAACTTTCTCAAACACTCTCCACTTTGCAGAGGTGAGATTGGGTTCTATTTAGAAAAATCTTAAAAGTGGAAGAGTTGGCTCAGCAACAATAAATATTCTTCTGGATGGATCCCGGACCCTATTGTGTGCTTCTGGGCCCTCCAGGTTTCCTTCTTGCCTCCCACCTCCAGTACTCACAAGGGTTCTTTCTACATGGAATTTGCCTTCTAGAAAGTGCTTTGGGTTCTCATCTTGATACATAAGCTAGTGACACAAGGTAAGTCACTTCCTCTCTCTGGTTCTTAATGGGAAATAATACCCATTATTACTTGTAAATAGAATATATGTGAAATGAGAAATAACCTATTAACCACTTCAGAAGGAATTTCTAAAGATCAGATGAGACAATGTTTACAGAAAACCTTGTCAACCTTAAAGTGCTGGCCACCCCATTTGCAGCAACATGAATGGAACTGGAGGGTATTATGCTAAGTGAAATAAGTCAGGCAAGAGAAAGACAAATATCATATGTTTTCATCATATGTGCATCCTAAGAAACTTAACAGAAGATCATGGCAGAGGGGAAGGGGGGAAATAAAAGTTACAGAGAGGGAGGGAGGCAAACCATAAGAGACTTTTAAATATTGAGAACAAACTGAGGGTTGATGGGGGGTGGGAGGGAGGGGAAAGTGGGTGATGGGCATTGAGGAGGACACCTGTTGGGATGAGCACTGGGTGTTGTATGGAAACCAATTTGACAATAAATTATATTAAAAAAAACAAAAGAAACAATAAAAAAAAAGTGCTGGCCACCTTTAGAGAAAGGCTCTGTTATTAGTAGACATTACAAACCATGTTGTATCCTCATTAACTCAAAGGAGAAACTCGTGCCTCTGCAATCAGCCCAGAAGTGCTGGGCCCCCCATTCTTTGAGGGCCATATGCATGGATATGGGGAAAATCAGGAATCAGCCCCAAGGCCTTGCCCTGCTTCCTCAAAGCACAGAGGTGTCATGCCAAGTGAGAAGGAAGTGTGAAGGTACAGAAGACAAAGAAGATGTGGAATCAGCAAAGGATATGAAGCTTGAGGGCTGAAACAAAACAGGAGGTCAGGGTCTCAGCAGGGCTCAGCCATGTGATCAGCTGGGACAGCAGTTCAGGAGCCAACTCCCTACTGTCGGGCATGGTCTGCACCCCCTTGTGAACGGAGTTCAGGGTGCTCCCACAGGCCTTAGGCATGCTAGGCAGGGTGCCAGGTGCTGGAGAGATCATGCCTAGGACGACTCCGTGGTCGCAGAGCTCCCAGATTATAGTCCAGTAGGGGTGACATAAACTACAAAAATAATCATAAATAAGATACTTACATACTGGACACTAAGGAAGACAGTAATGTCAGAGGTGACACTGAAGCTGAAACTTAAAAGATGAGAAGGAGCATGCTATGTAAAAAACCAGGGAGACTCCATCACCAAATATATACGCAGAATAGAATATCACTCAGCCTTAGACAAGAATGAAGTTCTGACACCTGCTACAACATGGATGAATCTTGAAGACATTATGCTAAGTGAATGAAGCTAGACATTAAAAGTCAAATATTGCATGATTCCTCTTCTATAAGGTACCTAGAATGCAAATTCACAGAGACAGAATGTACAACAGAGGTTACCAGGGGCTGGAGGGACACAGGAATGAGGAGTTATTGTTTAATGGGTACAGAGTTTCTGTCTGGGATAATGAAAACATTCTGGAAACAGATAACAGTGATGGTTACACAACATTGTGAATGTACTTAATGCCACTGAATTGTATATTTATAAGTGGTGAAAATGGTAAATTTTATATTATGTGTATTTTATCACAGTAAAAAAAAAAATTAAGATGGTTGGCAAGTATTTTAAGTAGCAGGAGATGCAGGTGTAAAGGCCCTGACGTTGATAAAAGCTTGACATGTTGGTTGGAAGAGAATGATGGGAAATGTAACCTGTAGAGAAGTCAAAAAGGCCAAACCCTGTTGGTTTCAGAGGCCATGGTTAGGAGTTTGGATTTTATCTTGGAAGAGACTCCCCCCACCCCCCAGAACCCTCCAACTCATCGACCAACACTGCAAACCACTCCTCCCCGGACTCTTACACAGCAAGTAAACTACTCAAAGAGAAGAGCACAAATGTCATCTCTTTCCTGGAACCACCCTATCTCCCATCAGAACCCTTAGTGTTTATCCATCTTTTCACATAATACTTAGGAGCTCACCCTTGCATCATAGTTCATGATATACCTGTCTTTTCTCTTCTCCCAGACCCCAGATTTCCTTAGTCACAAGGTCTACAGTTTATCTAGCATCAGACCTGGACTCTGGATTGTTGTTGATAACACAGTTGAAGTGATTCCCTCACTTTGCTTCTGGCTTGGTTGAATTTTAAAAGTTTAAGTTCTCTAAAGTGCCATGTACAACTTGCATCTTTTTTGAAAGTTAAACAAGTAATAATAAAATAATAGGCAATACAAACTAGAGATTGATTCTGTCTTTTCCAGAGAGCTGATGGAAATGTGGGACTGATGTTTCAGGAGCCCCAGATGCCCTGGCATGAGAAGCTGTCATCCTCGCTTCCAGGTCCCACCTCTGAGAGCTGTTCAGAGGGGAGTCTGTGCCTCGGGGTCCCAGCCACAGCAGCAGAACCTCCAGGGACACAGTAATTGGCAAACAATGGGATCCACCAACTGTACCTTCTCTGATGGGGAAGTCTGTTAAATTGGACACCAAAGCTGCATCTGTAACACACAGCAGCTCCCTTCCCAAGTACCTGTTCAAGTTCACAGTTTGCTAGTGTTTTCAGTGGAATTCCTAATTCCTCTGAGCTGAGAATACAGTGCTGGCTGGCACACAGCCCAGAATCTGGAGCCCCAGAGAACATGAAGGATAAAGAAGAAGGGGTGTGCTCAGAAAAGCAGGCACAGCCTTGAGAAGCTGGTGGCCATGTGGTGACACGGGGGAGGAAGAAGAAGGTGTCAGCAGGCAGACGGAGCAGTTATTAGAGGAGGTAAAAATGGAGTGAAGATCTTTTAAATAACAGTTCTTTGGGGAATGTAACAAGTATTCTCCTCTAAATTAACTTTCTCCATCCTCAGTCCAGTAATCCAGACGACTAGCAGTTCTCAAAGCCACACTAACTCTTTTATCAGGGTTTTCCTATATAAATCCTCAGAGAGTTCTTTGATATGCATTATGGCACATTTTAATCTAAGTTGTGCATTTTAATTGATCCATTGAAAGATAATGTTAGAACTATAATGTACTTTTAGAATTGCTTAACCCCCAGTATCATCATTAACTATTAAAATATGTGTAGAGCCTGAATTGCAGATCAGAACAGCACAAGAATTAACTTAGCCAAGCACTTCACTGAGATTTTCTAGCTATGCAGTAAAGTCAATGAAAAGTTTTCTTTTTTCCAAAATGGAAACAGCTTTGTTACTTTGTCTAATATGTTCAAAATTCTTTCCATAAAGAGTATCAAATACGAAAATCATCCAGGATCCCCTCCAGTGGAAGTTACTGCTGTTAATATTTTGTTGTACACCCTTCTAAGCTTTTGTAAGCATATATGTACATATGAACTCTTTCACAACCAAGATCATGTTACACATATAGTTGATAACTCAGTAATATACTATTAAGACTAAACTATATTAACAAATATTATTTTCTAATGTAATTTTTACTGGCTACATAATATTCCATTTCATGTATATGCCATGATTTATAAACAACTATAACTACAGAAAATTATAAATAAGATTGCTTTACACTTCTCTCTACAAATAAGCTTGAAAATCTGGATAAAATAGATGATTTTCTAGGAATACGTAAATTACCAAAATAGACACCAAAATGGGTAAGACACTTAGACCAATAAGTATAGGATTTTTTAATAGCCCCAGGGCTACCTCTCCAAAAAAGCCATAACCAGATAATTTTCGAGTGAAATTTTCCGAATCTTTAAAAATTCTATTTATAGTAGTCCAAAGAATAAAGAAAGAAATTCTCTCAAATTCTCTTTTTAAAATTAAGAATAACACTGACACCAAACCCAACAAAGATGGCACAGAAAAAGAAAATAAGCCAACCTCACTTCTGAGTATCAACAGAAAAATTCTAAATGAAATTTAGCAGGAGCGCCTGGATGGCTCAGTTGGTTGAGTGTCAGACTCTTGATTTCAGCTCAGGTCATGATCTCATGGTTTGTGGGTTTGAGCTCCATGTTGGGCTCTGCACTGAGAGCATGGAGCCTGCTTGGGATTCTCTGTCTCTCTGTCTCTCTCTCTCTCTCTTTCATTCTCTCTCTCTCCCTCTGCCCCTCCCCCTTTCTCTCTAAAATAAAAATACTTTTTTTAATTTAGCAACTATAATCCAGATGAAAAGAATAAAAAACCAAAGACCCAGAAGAATCCATTCCAGATACTAGAATATATTATCAGGAAATCTAATAATATAATTATAGGTTAGACATGACTTGTTTAAAGCAAAAACATACATGATCACCTTAACACCTGTCTAGAAGACATGATAAAAAATAACTCATTTCTGATTCTTTTAAGCCCTAGTAAAGTTGGGATAGGTGCTTCCTTAAGATTATGTTATGCCAAAAACTAGCATAATTGTAATAAATGAAAAGAGAGAAAGCCAAAAGGAAGAAACAAACCAAAAGCCACCAACATCATGAAAACAGAAGCAGTACCCCAGCATGATTAAGAATACAACCTTTGGAACCAGAATTCCTGGGTTCAAGTTCAGCTCTATCACTAGCTACATGACCTTGACCTTGAACTGATAACTTCACTTTTCCAAGCCTCACTTTTCTCACCTATAAAATGGGATAATAACAGTACATCCTCATAGGGTTACTGTAAGGATTGAATGAATCAACATATATACAGTGCTTAGAAGAGCACTTGGCACAGAGCACTGGATCAGTGTGCATAAGAATATAAGTAGGTACCCGTAACATCGAAAAGCTAAGGTCATAAAAAACTAAAACCAAAGCCATGAAAGTCATGAATAAGAAATGAATATTCAAAGTCAACATTACTATTTAAATTTTTGTTCTGAAAATACTAGCCTGTGGTCAATCAAGAGAAACAGAACTTTCATAAACATAGAAAAGTAAAAGGTGCCTGGGTGGCTCAGTTGGTTAAGCATCCAACTCCTGGTTTCAGCTCACATCATGATCAAATGGTTTCATGGGTTTGAGCCCCATGTCAGGCTCTGCGCGGACAGTGTGGAAGCTGCTTGAGGTTCCCTCTCTCCTTCTCTCTGACCCTCCCCCACTCACACTGTCTCTGTCTCTCTCTAATAAAATTTTAAAAATAAAACTTAAAAAAAAAGATGGAATTATCATTATTTGCAGATGATAAGATAACTATTCCGGAAAATACCAAGAGAATCAACTGTAAGCCTATTACAAACAACAGGGATTTACTGGATCTATTTAATTCATTCACTACCCTAAAGAGAAATTTGGAAAGAAATATGAAAACAATCTCAAAATGATACAATCTGGGAACCTGAACCTTTTGAAAACTCACCTTGGCAATTTAATTTTGGGGACTCCCACGTGCCCAAGGCTGTGCAGCTTGAAACTGTATCTTCCAGGCCACTGAAAAATCCTTCTTTGCAAGCATAACGAACCTGGCTGCCAAGCCTAGAAGTATAATTTCCTACGATATAGCCATCTGGGACCTCAGGAGGGGTGCCACAGTCTATTTCTGAAAATAAATTAATGTCAAATTCATTACTATGTGAACATAAATTTTCAAAATTCATCATCTCCCTCCACCTCTGCCCCATCATCCCCCTCCCTCCACACACACCTGAGTCATATTTTACAGACTGATTAATTTCCATTTGACTTCTGGGCACGTTTCCAATGATTGTCTCTATTCAGCCTTCTGGCCTTCCATAGGTAATAGCATCCATACATGCATAAAGCTGATGGAATTTGGCAGTCAGCCTTCACTAATTCACCCTAAAGAGAAGCCTAGCCCAACAAAGTAAAAAATTTAAATTGCAAAATACCTAAAGATATATATGGCTTTGGAATTTCCAGAGTCAATTTTCTTCTGCTGGTCCTTACCAGATCAGCTATATTTACTACCTAAAATCATGTTTAATAGCATAATATCTATTTACTGCTAAAAATCCCTAAAAATTTTAGCTTTTTTAAAAATATAAGATAGCCCCCTTCTACCCTGTATCATTGGCTTTATTTCATAGGTTGTACAGCTGCGCAAAGGAATAGATAATCTCCACTCACATCCCCAACACAGACCCCAACCCAACCCCACAGACACAGGCTCAGCGCAGGAGAAAGTCATCTGAGAACAGAATCTCGCCCTCAGAAGCTTCCTTCTTTGGCAGAAACCCACCTGTGCATGACGTGGCATCTCTGGTCGGGTGGAAAGGCTCAGGCCCATTCTTTGCCAAGTACCCATCCATACAGTAGCATTCGAAACTTCCGTAAGTGTTCACACACCGTCCTCCTTGTCTGCACAGGCCGGAAACCTCACACTCATCTATGTCTTCATGAGACCCAAATATAAGAAGGGAGAGAAAAACAGAAAAAGGGAAAAACAGGGGCAGGGGGCATTGTGACTGCCATTTCTCATATTCTCAATCTACCCTTGCAAAAATGGCTGCATTTGTCTACAATGGTATCATTGATTTTATTTTATTCTTCAAAGGTTCTTTTCATATGTCCTTTACACCGACAGTACTAAAAGGTGTTCCATAAATGCTTGTCGATGTGTTCTGGAAATACACTAAAACCAACCCCCATCACCAACTCTCTGACACCAACAAAAGGAACCCAAAAAAAGCATGCTGAAAAAAATCCAATTACTAGAAAATAAGGATGGCCTCTACCTCATACTAAAATACCTGGAGTAGAACTCCAAATATAAAACAATTTAAACCAGAGTGAAAAATGCTTTCCAGCTCATGAGCATAGGATGGTGAGGCAGGTCGTCAGAGGAAAATTCAGAAGGGTCTCACCAATTTTACCAAGATTCCAAGAGCTTAAAACAGGCTTCAAGAGGAAAAAGACGTGCCCCTTGGCAGACTTCTCCTCTTGACTGCCGGAAGTATCAGGCATAGAGGTAAAAACCACATGGTAATTCAGACACTGAAGAGGAAACCTCTCTGCCAGCT
Organism: Herpailurus yagouaroundi; assembly: GCF_014898765.1. Classification (NCBI taxonomy): domain Eukaryota; kingdom Metazoa; phylum Chordata; class Mammalia; order Carnivora; family Felidae; genus Herpailurus; species Herpailurus yagouaroundi. Next base: position 36,015,105 of record NW_024412401.1, read on the forward strand.
GGCAGTTTTTTCCCCAAGAAATGGCTTAGGAAAACAAAACTAAAAACTTTAGGAATTCCATCAGACACATGTACACACACACACACACACACACACACACACACACTCCTATTTCACCCAGAGGAAAAAAATACCTTAAGTGAAACGGGACTTTTCCCAGGACACTTGTAAGAACCCAGGTGGGGGGTGGGGACCAAGGGAATAGCAGGACTGAAGAAAACCTGATTCTTAACCGGCTCTGGGATTTTAAACGCCAGTAATTTTGAAAGGGCCACTATAAAGTGGCCAATATTCTATTTTGCCAGATAAAGAGTTGTTTTGTTTTGTTTTCCAAAAACTACTAAAGCCATAATTTCATAAAAGAAGGAAGAAAGTAATATCAGAACCCTTTAAATTTTGTTTAATTATAACTTTATTAAAATTCACTATATTCTCCCTTTTGTTTGGTTTTTGGTCTTGGACCAATGAACTCTTCATCACTCACTGATCATTGTTTGAGAGCCAGAAATTCATTTAATTGCTAAAAGAGTCCATACAAGCTACCAATTCTGATCAGCCTATATCTTTAATGTATCAGACTTACGGGAAAATCTGGAAGACTGTCTCCAAAGATGGCGGCCATTCCCCTCTCTTTCTTGGGGATTCAAGAGTAGAATCCATTTCCCCTCCCCTTGGGTTGGTCTTGAGACTTGTTTTGGACAATAGAATGCAGAAGTTAACACTATGCCTGCTCTGAACCTAACAGTAGAGACAAGTGAAAGCTTCCTCTTTCCATCTGTTGGAATCCAGTGGCCATGCTGTAAGGAAATCCAAGCCATCATGCTTAGGAGAGAGGCCAGAGGATGCCCTACAAATGAGATACCATGTGAAGAGAGAGGCCACATGGAAATCTAAGGTGGCCTGACTGATAGTCAGCATCAAGCCCCTAGAATGTGAGAGAAGCCCTCTATTAACTACCAGCCCAGTCCAGCCACCAGCTGAACGTTTCCACATGAGTGACAGAACCACCTAGCCATGGAATTGCGAGTAATAATAAATTGTTGTTTCAAGCCATTAAATGGAAGTGTGGGGAGGGGATATGGAGAGTACAAATTACGCAGTAATAGATGACCAAAACACTCTTCACATATGAAGAGATACAGAAGTCCAAATGAGATTAATGAAGATACTATAATCAGGGTGCCTGGCTGGCTCAGTTGTAACAGCATGTGACTCTTGACCTCAGGGTTGTGAGTTCAAGTCCCATGTTACATGCAGAGATTACTTAAAAATAAAATCTTAAAAAAAAAAAAAAAGGAGGGGTGCCTGGGTGGCTCAGTCAGTTGAGCATCTGCCTCTTGATTTCAGCTCAGATCATGATCCCAGGGTTGCGGGGCCAAGCCCCATGTGTGGCTCTGCACTGAGCATGGAGCCTGCTTGGGATTCTCTCTCTCTGCCTCTACCCCTTTCCCCAACTCATGATCTCTTTGTCTCTCTTAAAAAAAAAAAAAAAAAAAAAAAAAAAAGGAAACCACAATCAATGAAAAAAAAAGGGGGCTTTTGAAAAAAAAAAATGAGATCTTGGAAATTAAAAACAAAATATGAATGCCAAAAATAAAAACCCAATAGAGGCATTGAATAACAGGTTGATCACTGCTGAGAAATAAACTTGCAAATTCCAGCTTGAAGAATTCTCCAAAAACACAGAAAAATAGATTATAACGGGGGTGCTGGGTGGCTCAGTTGATTAAGCATCTGACTTAAGCTCAGGTCATGATATTGCAGTTCAAGAGTTCAAGCCCTGCATTGGGCTCTGTGCTGACAGCTCAGAGCCTGGAGCCTGCTAAGGATTCTGTGTCTACCTCTCTCTCTCCGTGCCTCCTCCTTCTCTCTCTCTCTCTCTCTCTCTCTCTCTCTCTCTCTCTCTCAAAAATAAAAATAAAAACATTTTTTAAAGAAAGAATAGAAAAAGAAATTATATGAGACAGTAGCTATAGGACAATAAATAAGGACAGATCCAAAATATTCAGTATCCATTTAAGAGGAATTGTGGAAGGGAATGGTGCTGATGTGTAAGAATTAATATCAAAGGGAAAATTTCCTCTGCTTAAGTATTCACATCCAAACAGCCTTTTGAGGTGACAGGCATGAATGTTGAAAATGAAAGTCATTCTGAATTTCATGGAATAAAAGAAAAATCTATAAAGGAAGAGAAAAAGGAATGGTAATCTATGAGGAAAAGAAAACAATCTGACCTAGGACTTCTTGTCTAAAACCAGATAATAATAGAGTAATATTTATAGAATTCTAAGGAAAAGGGAACAAGACATTATACTATATTTAAGCCAAGGAGTGACATTTCAGAACATGAAGGATCTCAGAAATTATACTATTGGCATTTCTTTTCTGAAAAAGATTTTGAAAAGTATTCAAGCCAGTGAAAAACATCAGAATAAATACTGTGAAGAAAGGGGAAAACATAATTAAAACAAACAAACAAAAAAAAAACAACTTCCATCAACAAAGAGCGGTAAGAAATGAAACCGGTGAAAACTCAGTTAAACAACTGTTGGTAACAGAATCATGGAATTTGGGGTAATAGTTACCAAAGGATTCTTAAAATGTAAATAGTATGAAATAAAATCAATCTCAATCCATCACTAACTTTAGAGATGATTTCAACACTCCAGGATCCAGCATGTGTTCCTAGAATTGGAGCTATCATTTTAGCTTATCAAGATCTTGTATTCCAAGTAGGAGTATGTTTGTAAAATGCATACATATACCTTTGACAGAGAAATCATCTTCCAGCCTGCCCACCTACCCCAGACTCCTCAAAAGACAGAGTGAGAATAAGTGGATTTTTCATTAGACTTCTAAAAATCGGCAGTACAAGTACTACAGGGCAAAAATGTGGCTAAGTAGTGAGGGTATGGAAAAGACTTAAGAGTTTCTACATACTAATCAATTCTGTATGAGTCACTACGGTCATTAATCAGTTTGCTTTGTGTACAGTCATTCAACAGCCTAATAACAATGATTGTTATAATGAATGCTAATAGCAATGACCTCTGCATATCAACTTGCACATGCCAGGTACTGTTCTAAACACTTCATTATTTATTACTAATTATTTTTCATCTTATTTAATCCTTACAACGGACGCTATTAGTATCCCCACTTTACAGATGAGGTAAGTGAAGCACAGAGTGGGTAAGTAGCTGGACTGAAGTCACACAGGTTAAGGAGTTGAAATGCTAGGGTTTGAAACCAGGTGTCTGGCTCCAGGACCGTACTAGCCACACTGTGTCTCCCACTGCAATTGGTTTGTACCATTATCCAATCAATAATTCTATCTTGTCCACAGACGTTGTCAAAGATATCAGCTGCCTTAATGAAGTCTACAAGTATCTACCATCTGTCCCTGAAATTAGTTTGACATGATTTTGACTCTTAATGACCTCTTAATGTTCACAAACCATCCCTTTTCTAATCCACTCTAGAATCTTAGCTGGATAAACATGTTAAGCTCATTAGAATAATTTCTCCATGTAGAAACGGGAACCCTCTTGCACTGTTGGTGGGAATGCAAACTGGTGGAGCCACTCTGGAAAACGGTGTGGAGGTTCCACAAAAAATTAAAAATAGATCTACCCTATGACCCAGCAACAGCACTGCTAGGAGTTTACCCGAGGGATACAGGAATGCTGATGCATAGGGGCACTTGTACCCCAATGTTTATAGCAGCACTCTCAACAATAGCCAAATTATGGAAAGAGCCTACATGTCCATCAACTGATGAATGGATAAAGAAGTTGTGGCTTATATATACAATGGAATACTACTTGGCAATGAGAAAGAATGAAATATGGCCTTTTGTAGCAACGTGGATGGAACTGGAGAGTGTTATGCTAAGTGAAGTAAGTCATACAGAGAAAGACAGATACCGTATGTTTTCACTCTTATGTGGATCCTGAGAAACTTAACAGAAGACCATGGGGGAAAAAAAAGTTAGAGAGGGAGGGAGCCAAACCATAAGAGACTCTTAAAATTGAGAATAAACTGAGGGTTGATGGCAGATGGGCAGGAGGGGAAAGTGGATGATGGGCACTGAGGAGGGCACCTGTTGGGATGAGCACTGGGTGTTGTATGGAAACCAATTTGACAATAAATTTCATATTTAAAAAAAAAATAAAAATAAAATAAAGAATAATTTCTCCATGTGGTGGATTCCATGGGCCTCCAAGGTTATACCATGTTTGCTTGTGAAGAAAAAACATTCTGAGCAAGTGAGCAACCTTATCAACGTACTTAACTAATCAAGGGAGGAAATTTTTCCTTGTCCCATTGTATATACAGGATTATTTAACTTCATCCACAGCCAGGACAATTCCTTGCCAGAAAGTAGCAAAACTAAGCAGGACAAACTGACCTGGTCCTAGGGCCCTGGCATTCTATGTTTAATCCTTTCAACCAATAGCCTGTGTTGGAAAGTCAGACTCAGGTTTGAGAACTGATTTTGCTACTTACTAGATGGACTAAGGTCTGTTCCTTAACCTTTCTAAACACTTTTGTAAAATGAAGCTAATTAGTTCCTCAGTACGTGTGAGCTAATGTATGAATGGGCCTTGCCTTTCTACTGACTCAGTTCTCCCTGGAGCATGAGGCACCCCTTCAGAACCCTCACCAAACCCTGAATGTGACCATGAGCAATGCTCACACACACATATACACACTCTCATGGGTTTCTTGGCTGCGGTCTGAGGAGTGGCCACATGGCTTGTTTCACTAGATTTGAATGCTCTAGAACAGAATCAAAAGATCCATCTGGAGGGCCCTTAGGTAGAAAAGGAGTGTCATAGAGGCAAGAGTTTAGCTTTGGCAAGAGTGCCAGAGAGGCAAGTCTGTGAATCCCCCATTAAACACAAGCTCTGGGGCATCTGGGTGGCTCAGTCGCTTAAGCATCCAACTTTGGCTCAGGTCATGATTTCAGTGTGTGAGTTTGAGCCCTGCATTGGGCTCTGTGCTAATAGCTCGAAGCCTGGAGTCGGCTTCGGATTCTGTGTCTCCCTCTCTCTCTGCTCTTCCCGTGCTCGTTCTCTCTCTCTCTCGTTCTCTCTCTCTCTCTCTCTCTCTCAAAAATTAAAAAAAAAAAACAAAAACCACACAAGCCTTTGCCTGCAGAAGCCTTTAAAATCCGAAGACTTAGAATGAACTCCATGAGGAAAAATGCACTGAAGAACTTTCACATTCATGAAATGCTCTCACAGCCTGCTTGTCTCCACATCAACAACTAACAACTAGTTCCTTCCAACTCCATGAAGGTAAGACAAAAATTACTTCCCCACATCCTGGAAAGTAATTGTTTTCTTCCTGCCATTTTCCCTCCTCAAATGTGAAGTTCAGCTCAAAGCCTACATCTTAAGAAACCATGTTTAGAGAGACACAAACACTCATGTAAAACCAAGATTATTAAGGGTGCCTGGGTGACTCAATTGGTTAAGCATCTGACTCTTGATTCTGGCTCAGGTCACGATCTCACGGTTTGTGAGTTCGAGCCCCACCTCGAGCTTTGCACTTGACGGTGCCCAGACTGCTTGGGATTCTGTTTCTCTCCTCTCTCCCTGCAATTCCCCCTACTTGTGCATGCATTTTCCCCTCTCTCTCAAAATAAATAAACTTGAAAAAAAATTTTAATGGAAAAAAAGAGCTGTTGCCTCTGAGTTAATATTAGATGACTTTTTTCTTTCTCCTTTATGTTTTTATGTAACTGCTTGACTATTCTACATGAATATGTGATTTTTTTTTTAATAAATGGAAAAAAACAAAACTATATTCCTCTTTTTTTTAAAGCTATATTCCTTCTTATGGGGAAAAACATACTGGCTTATCCTTTTTTTTTTTTTTAGAGAGTATGAACAGGGGAGAGGGACGGGGGGGAGGGGGGGGAGGGAGGGAGGGAGGGAGGGAGGGAGAGAGAGAGAGAGAGAGAGAGAGAGAGAGAGAGAGAATATCTTAAGCAGGCTCCATGGCCAGCATAGAGCCCAACATGGGGCTTGATCCCATGACCCTGGGATCATGACCTAAGCCAAAATCAAGAGTTGGACGCTCAACTAACTGAGCCAGCAAGTTGCCCCTGCTCTGTCTTGTTTTAGGAGAAACAATCACTACAATCAAAACTAAATGACCCATTCACCTCTCCTCTCTTCCAGAGTTCCATCCTAGGGTAACAGCTCCATCCTTCTTGACACAACTCTTGTTAATGTAATAGCTGAATAAATGAAGAACCATTTCCAACATCATGCTCAGAGAGGCACTGATCATGAACAAACAGCCTGAACTCAAAGGGCTACCCATTTCCTTCACAATCTTGCCAATATCAATAGTTTGCTTAGGAAAACCTACTTTATAGATGCTCCAAAGCTCCTATCCCAATTACTCCTCCCAAAAACTTTAAACGAGTGGAGCAAAAAAGAGCCATGTGTGAATATTTTCCCACATTCAACAGGGCCTTGGGAAAGAACATGGGATACCCATATCCTGGCACTTGAGCGAGCAAGAGGCAAGAGTGAAGTGAGAGGGATGCTCAGCTGTGGGGGGAGCTCAGGTATGCCCCCTCACTCCCAATGAGAAAACATGGTGCCTTAGTCAAGGCCTCTAGCATTTAAGGAACGGAGCTCTGGTTTAATTATCTTTTGATTCAGAACCTTTTGCCTCTCTCTCCTTCCTAGGAGCAGGGGCCTGAAGCTATCACCTACCACTACTAGGAGACCTCAACAGGAGTCAGGGGGATTCCACAGGGAAGGCAGGCAAGGAGCCAACGGTTATGAGCAGCGCTCTGGTTAGTGGGCAGCAATAGTCCCCCAGTGCACTTTTCCTTAGGTTTATCTTTTCTTGCTTCTTCCTTCTTTCAGAGTAGTGAAACATAACACTTTAGTAATGAAACCAAGCTAAAACAAAGGATTAGGATTTGGGGAGGGGCACCTGGGTGGCTTAATCAGTTGAGCCTCCTTCTGACTTCCAGCTCACGTCATGATCTCATGGCTTGTGAGTTCGAGTTCCTCGTTGGGCTCTGTGCTGACAGCTCAGAGCCTGGAACCTGCTTCAGATTCTGTGTCCCTTTCTCGCTGTGCCCCTCCCCCTGCTCATGCGCCCTCTGTCTCTCTCTCGCTCTCTCTCAAATAAAAACATTAAAAAAAATTTTTTTTAAATACATAAAAAGTATTTGGGGAGCAAAATCCCATTTGGAGACAGCACCAGGAGAAACCTCAGGACAGCTGCAAGCCTATTGAGCAATACCCCCACATAGAGCCAGCAGAGTCTCGTGGGACTACGCATTTGTGCCTGAGGCCACAGCAGGCGGCTCCAGGACCTGAAACAACAGGGCAGCTGAGAAGCTTGTGGGCAAAGGCTCACACGGAAAATAGGCTCCTGACCTGGGAGAGAAACCAAAAGACTTGTCCTGGCGGGGGTAGGGATTTACCTCTTAGAATGAAGGGGTTTACTTTACCATAGGCAGACCTATGTGAAACAGGCTTTGAGCAGAAGGTTCCAGGAACTGCTGGAATAGCAAAGCATTCACTCCTTCTGGGTTTTTTTTTCCCCTTCCCTTTTCCCCATTTCGCAGTCAAGGCTGAAATGCTATCGCATTTCTCCAGAAGAAATGGTATCAGTCCCATGATACTGTGGGAAATGAGCTGACAAGAAAGAAGGCTGTGGCTGCCATCAGAGTCAAGATGGATTCCCAAGATGTGGGCAATTCAAAGGTTCAGAGAAGACAGTTTGCAGTTTGCAGCAGCCCTGATAGGGCCCTGCCAGTTGTGCTGGCAGGGACATGACAGTGCCCACATATTCCCTCATCAATTTCATTTCTCTGGACTTACTGTCAGGTCACCCAAGCCAAACCACCCTCCCACTGGAGGTGCCACACAGCCTCTTCCCCTGCAGAGTTTCCATGTTCCCCACAAGTTGTTTGGGGGCAGTCCTGGGGACCAAAACGTCTGCAGGTTCTCTGTAACTAGAACCCCTACAACTCATTCCTCACCTCTCGCTGGTGACATCCAAAGAGGCCTACCTGCAACCAGCTCCTAAAATTGGCTTAACCTCTGCAAAGTACGATAAACACCGGGTCACAGGAGTTCTCAGAATTCAGGAATTAGGATCCATATCCTGTGATTCCAGACAAACACCAGATAACTGCTGATGCCCCCAAAACTGGCTAAGCCTCTGCCCCAGATAAAGTCCACTGACATTTCTGTGGCAACTGTGACTCTTTTTTTTTTTTTAATGTTTATTTATTTTGAGAGAGAGAATGAGCAGGAGAGGGGGCAGAGAGAGAGGAGAGAGAGAGAATCCCAAGCAGGCTCCGCACTGTCAGCACAGAGCCCAGATATAAGGACTCGAACTCATGAACCATGAGATCAAGACCTGAGCCGAAATCAAGAGTCAGATGCTCAACTAACTGAGCCACTCAGGGGTGCCCCTCCCCCCTTTTTAAGTGGCAACTGTGCTTCTGATACAAACTCAGTATCATTGAGAAAAGTCATCCACCAGCTTTTACAAAGTCATAACTGGAGACTTCAAAAGGAAAAGTCATAAAAATGACTGCCAATGGATATGGGGCTTCTTTTGAGATGATGGACATATTCTAAACTTAGATAGTGGTGATAATTGCACAACTTTGTGAATATACGAAAAACCACTGAACTGTATACTTCAAAAGGGTGAATTTGATGGTATGTGAATTATATCTCATTTTTTAATTTTTTTTTAACGTTTATTTATTTTTGGGACAGAGAGAGACAGAGCATGAATGGGGGAGGGGCAGAGAGAGAGGGAGACACAGAATCGGAAACAGGCTCCAGGCTCTGAGCGGTCAGCACAGAGCCCGACGCGGGACTCGAACTCACGGACCGTGAGATCATGGCCCGAGCCGAAGTCGGACGCTTAACCGACCGAGCCACCCAGGCACCCCTATCTCATTTAAAAAAAAAAAAAAAAAAGATCACTAAATAATTACAAGAAGAACAAACAGAAGCAGAGCCTAGATTAGGATTTTGTTCCAGAAAGATTGGTTCTTATTAGGCTGACATCTACTTGGCCCCTGCATAAAATATTTCTTTCTTCTTCTTCTTCTTTCCTTCTTCTTATTGTTTTAAAGTCAAATGCATCCTTGGGAACTACAGTCTTCTACACAGTTATAAAAGTTTTTCCTGGCAAACTCCCACAGCCTTGAAAGCACAATTTCCAGTATCATGTCCTCCAGAAAGTTCCCTGATCCCTTCCCTGCTTTCAAGATAAGAGCCCCAGTGGATTCCAGATTCCAGAAAGTAACCTTTGCTTACCTACAACTAACACTTTCTAATGAAATTAATGGTCTGCCATCACCTCCCGCTGGCACAGCCATGGCACACAGGCCGTGCATGAGAAATGTGTATTGAATGAGCTGAACACAACATCATCATCTTGTAAGGTTTTTTTAAAAAAAAATTGGTATTTTTTTTTATGTATCTAATTTAATTTTGCAGCATTGCACTCTGGCAATCATGTAGCAAGTGGTCTGCTACCTAAAACAACAATGTATCCCAAAATGTTTTCTCTAAGGGAATGTGGTTCACTGATGCCTAGAATAAATCAAATGTGCTACCCTTTGGGGGATTTTGACCTTGGTACAGGTCAAGAAGGAGAATGAATCATCAGGATCTGTGCTTCCTGGTGGGTAAGGAGATAAAACATGTTCTCCTCCCCCTTCCTTTTCTCTGAAAATCTTTAAATATCACAAAGCTTTTAAGCAGAGTCATTAAGTCTATGCAAAACCATCTTAGAACCAGGAGTCTTTTCCTGACTTTCCTCTTCCTTACTGTTCATAGATTTTGTTAGAAAACCAAAGACCTATAGTGTCATACATGCTGTGAAATAGAGTCTGGCTAATAGAGGGCCCATTGAAAATTAGGATTTTGCTGATCCACTGTATTCAACCAACCTATGCCCAAAGCTTCAAAACTGAGATCCAAAAAGTTGCACTCCTCACACCTCATTCCCCATCTCTAACAGGGCTGTGCTCTGATCTCCCAGAAGCCAACATCTGAATGCCCACCCGCAGGGCCCACAGTGTGCACAGTGGTGAGTGCCAGCGTCACCCCAAGAACACCCCACCTGCAGATGGCATACCATCTCTAAGAGTAACGTTCAAATGCACAGAACAAGAAAAAGAATATTATACTCAACTCCCATAGACCCGCTCCCTCAAGATTCAACATTTACATTTTGTCATTTAAGATTCCTTATAGATCCTAATAACAGCAGATAATACTGTTACTAGATATTTCAGCATGCATCTCCCAAAATAAGAATATTATCCCAAACTGGGGTGCCTGGCTGGGTGGCTCAGTCCCAGTTAAGCATCCAACTCTTGATTTTGGCTCAGGTCATGATCTCACAGTTGTGGGACTGAGCCCCTAAACGGGCCCTGCGAGGGGCGTGGAGCTTGCTTGGGATTTTCTCCCTCTGTCTCCCTCTCTCTCTCTCTCTCTCTCTCTCTCTCTCTCTCTCTCTGTCTCTCTCTGTCCCTCCCCCACTCACTCTCTTAAAAATAAACATTAAAAAAAAATAAAATTAAGAATATCTCAAATATCACAGCTAACAAAATTAACAATAATTCCCTAATATTAACTAATACTCAGTCCACATCCAAATTTCCCTCATGGACCTTTTTTTTTTTTTTTTTTTTACTATCTAGTTTTTTTAAAAAAATTTTTTTTAATGTTTATTTATTTTTGAGAGAGAGAGAGCGAGACAGAACATGAGCGGTGGAGAGGCAGAGAGAGAGAGGGAGACATAGAATCAGAAGCTGGCTCCAGGCTCCAAGCTGTCAGCACGGAGCGCGACCACGGGGCCTGAACCCACAAACCACAAGATCATGACCTGAGCCAAAATCAGATGTTCAACCAACTGAGCCACTTAGGCACCCCGCTCATGGACCTTCTAAACAAAGGAGGGTTCCTCCCTTAAATCACACCCTGTCCCAGCCAAGCCACCTCCCTCCTCCCCACCCCAGATACTGTCCCGCCATCACCAGGATGCTATCCCTGCAGCCCCCTTCTTGAGTACCTGTGCAAAAGGTGCCATCATTGGGAATGAATGTTTTGTTGTTATTCGTGGCTCGATATCCTTCTAGGCAAATGCAATAAAAGCCTCCGAGGGTGTTGTGGCAAGATGTGTGGTTTCCACAGACCACAGTGGCTCCAAACTGGCACTCGTTTTTATCTGTTGATACATTGAAATAACACACAGAAAGGGCTATCAATCCATACCATGTTCAACAACCCAGACTGTTCTGCTGTGCTACAGACTCAGGAGTTGCTATTGCATTGACAACGGCTCAGTGATCTACCCCCCAGCCTCTTTTCTTTTCACCAGGCCTCTCACATGATAGGGCACGGGCCCCTTGGAGCGTGCACAAGGTGTATATAAAAACCACAAGAGAAACCCAACATCTTCATCTGATCATTCATCTTTTTTGAAGACTGGGCGAAGGGGATTCTTTTTCAACTTCTCCGTATTTAAAAAGATTTTGTCATAGGCCTGGGGAAACGAATCCGCAGCATCCCATTTTTCCAGCTCCAGCCATTCTCTTGCTTTTTTCATGAAAGGTAGAATAGGACGATTTTGCATCCAGTGATTAACCGGAAAATTCGTTACTTCTGAGTTACCAGGAAACACAATGGAATTAGTGCTTAAGCCTCATCCGGGAGCAGGGCTAATAACAGCTCCTGCTAATCGTCAATGACCCATGTGAATAATATTAGTCACCCAGTGAGAAGGAGCTGAAAGAGAGGAGCTTGATGAGTCCACAGAAGCCTGCCCTGAATATTTTTAATTCGATAATTTGACAGGGATGTAAAATGAAAGTAAACCTCCCTCCTGTCTCTGTTCCGTAGCTCAGGGGTCAACAAACTTTTTCTGTGAAGGACCCATCATCAGTCTCTGCTTCCATGCTTTTGGAACACGAGAGCAGCCACAGACAATAAGTAAACAGATGAGCAATGTTGTGTTCTAATAAAACTCTATTTACAAAAACAGGCAGCAGCCAAATTTGGCCTGCAGGCCAGACTTTTGCTGACTCTGCCCTGGACTGTACCATCAGAACTCCTGTGACCAGTTTCTTACTCATTCTTTCAGAGCTGATCTATCCAGCTAGTTTTGTTTTGTCTTGGGGGGAGCAGGGGAGGTCATCAACTTCTTCGGATTGTTATTTGGTGTTTCACTACAGCACTGGTTCCTTCAAAGCACTTCAATCGCGTCTCACAATTACATTCAATTCCTGCCAACTCAAAAGTACCCTCCCCAAAATCCAGTGTTCCTTTTTTTCTTTTTTCTTCCCCCTCATTTTCCTTATAGGCATTATCTTTTTGGAAATGTAACTGAACATGGAACACAGTTCATTGTCAAAACCGTCTATGGTGAGATCTGCACGGAACGGTAGAGAAACAGAACCCTCAAGTCACAGCCAGGCCAAGTTTCCAGCCCAGCTTATGAGCACTGCACTGGGCTTTCAGACCCAAAATGGCATATTCCTGCCCTTTGCTATTGTTTCTGACACTCATCTCCCCTGCAGATTTCCCCAGCGCGGACACTGGGTTTGTAGAGAATTCTAAATTTCTTGGGTCCCCTGACTTAACACCAGGTTACAGCAGGCCTGGCAGACATGTATTCATGCTACGGTATGGTCTCAGCAGGCCAAGTACTGGGATACGCAGGGTCCAGTGTCTGAGAGCGAGTGTCACATGAATTAATAAAGCCCCTTCATCCCATTAGGAGAAGCTTCTACTCAGAAGTCAAAGAAGAATCGAGAGTGGGGTGGCTTACGTGGGAGGGGGACTGTATTAGGGGAAGGAACAGAAAAAGCTTGTCCATGCTGGATTCCAACCTGATTTCCAAGCCCCTGCCAGCCATCTGCCAGAGGAGAGGGGTGGGGGAAATGCATCAGGAGCCTCAGACTGCAAGGTAGCCACGATTCTCCGGACAGAATCCTAAAGAAAGAGGGTCAAAGGTGACACCATTCCAGTCTGCAGGAATGGGCAGTGATGTGTGACTGTGAGAGCGTGTTATCTTTGAAGTAGAATATGACTTTTGGAACTCAGAATTATTATTTTTCTTTAGGTAGAAAAAAACCCAAAGATATCACAACAAGGTTGTATACACAGTCAGTGCACAACTATCAATATTTGTACTGCACGTAATAAGGTTCCTGGGAGAAAACTGTGTGCTCCCAACATTCACTATTATAAATATGCTGTGAGGTTCTCCCTCTCTCTGAGTTGGGCTTGAACCTGGATATTGCCCGACTCTCATGGCATAGTGGACACCATGAAGCAAAAAATAATCTTAGACACTTCTAGACTAAAGGTCTTTGTATTCCTTTAAGACACCCAAGACCCCAAAGGGCTACAACTATAAAAAATCTGGAGGATGGATTCTGGTAGTTCTAAGACTCTAAGCAACAGTATTTCACCAATTAGCCAAGAAGTCCAATAGGCAATTGTATTTTGTTTTTCCTCAGGGTACTAATACTCATCGTTTTGCACCAAAAAAAAAAAAAAAAACAGGAGAAATTTAGGAATACGACATTCACTCAAGTTAAGTTAAACTCAAGACTTGAAACATTTCAAATTTGTGTTAGGTCAGAGAGTTGCCAGAGATTCCAGTTCAACAACCCTCTAACATTGAAAGATAGGTCCTTGGAAATGCTAAAGAAAGGGGTTCGGGGAAACACTAAAAGAAAGGAGTATTATAACAGACAAAACTTCTTGTAAGAAAAACACGTGAACAAAACAACGTTTTCCCCACAAGGAATAAGCTCTTTAATACTAGAGGATCTTATTAGTTGATTCAACTTTTCATCTTGACCCGGGATTCAGAACTTACCAACGCAGTGAGTCCTCCCATTGCCCACAAATCCGTACTTGCAAATACACATCTTCATCCCTTCTGTTTGCTTGCAGGTAGCATGTTTGTGGCAAGTGGCACAGACATCTAAACCTGAATCATAAATTGTATATTTCAGGAAAAGAAAACTTCCACATTTTTTTTTGAGACACAGAGACAGAGCATGGGTGGGGGAGGGGCAGAGAGAGGGAGACACAGAATCCGAAGCAGACTCCAGGCTCTGGGCTGTCAGAGACCCACATGAGGCTCGAACCCATGAGCTGTGAGATCATGACCTGAGCAGTGAGATCATGACCTGAGCAGAAGTCAGACATTTATCCGACTGAGCCACTCAGGTGCCCCAGGAAAAGAAAACTTCAGTCCTATTTTGGGTAGTAGACATTTACAATGAAAAACCAAAATTTGAATTGCAAAATTATAAAAGATAGATCTGATCCCATCCTTAAAAACCTGCAACAAAACAGCTACTCACTGACCACAGAGTAAAGTGCAAATATCTCTACCTGGCAATCAAAGCTCTTAACAGTCTGACTCTAAGCTAATCCCTCCAAGCCTCACTGTTTCCAAACCCAAACCACACACAGTATTCTCTAGGCAGGAGGCCAACGACCCCTTTTTCCCACCCATGCTATCCACTGTCCTACTTCATGCTGTAGTCACAGTTTGCCCTTCAACTAGAATGCCTATCCCACCTTCTCTCTCCAGCTTGCACCCATTCCTGTTTCAAGACACCCCTTAAACATCACATTCTCCCTGGGGTCTTCCCCATTCCTCCGTTCTTGGGGAAGATTAAATGTATCTTCCTCTGTGCTCCACTAACCCTTGTAAATTCCCACATCCACCATGTAAATTTGTTATTATACACTGTTCCAGCTCTGTCTTCCCAGCTGCATTTTATTAATGAGCTTCTCCTCAAGGACAGGAATTATGTCATTTGCCCACATATCATCATGGCACAGTATAAAAACATTCAATATACTTTTATTGACCAAATGGATAAAGGAACCTGTAATCCTACTTGCTACAACTCAAAGAGCAAGTGGAAGGCAGAAGAACTCATCTGTCTATTACCCTACCATTTTTTCTTTTAGGGAAAAAAATGAATGTGTTTAAAATGCCATTGAGGGGCACCTGGGTGGTTCAGTCGATTAAGAGTCAAACTCTTGATTTTGGCTCAGGTCATGATCTCACAGTTCGTGAGTTCGAGCCCCACGTGTGGCTCTGTGCTGTCAGTGCAGACCCTGTTTGGGATCCCATCTCTCCTCACCTCTCTCTCTGCCCCTCCCTCACTCTTGCTCTCTCTCTCAAAATGAATAAACTTAGAAAAAAAGTGCCATTGAGATAATAGCCAGGTCCCAGCCAGATGACCAGATCCCAATTACTCACATAGGCAGCAAAAATGTGTGAGGCTAACACACACACACACACACACACACACACACACACACACACACATCTACCAGACCGTGATCCATATATGCCCCAAGATCAAGAATTTCTACCTGAGGCTATGTGGGATATCACATTGTCCTCCGAGTGTCTGTAATTTCAGGAGTGGCCTAATGAGGACAGTCTTTGAGCATGAAATTCCATCTTAGCCTTGGCCCCATTACCACCCAGCTAATAAAGACTTAGCCCTCAGGTTGCTCTAAGCAACTGAGACAGGGAGATTTCCAAGGACAGACAATCCCTGACTTACGATGGTTCACCTTACAACTTTTCAGCTTTACAATGGAGCAAAAGTGATACACATTCAGTAGAAAACACACTTTAAATTTTTATCTTTCCCCAGGCCAGTGATACGCAGTGACCCTCTGTCATGATGTTGGGCAGTGACAGCCAGCTGCGGCTCCCAGTCAGCCGAGCACTCAGAAAGGTAAACAACCCACATGCTCAGGAACCATTCTGCACCCACACGGCCATGCTGTTTATCATTTTCAGTATGGTATTCAATAAATTACATGAGATATTCAACATTTCAGTATAAAATAGTTAAGTGATTTTGCCCAACTGTAGGCAAACTTGTTTTGGGCGAGTTTACGGTAGGCATGGCTAAGCTACAATGTTTGATAGGTTAGGAGTATGAAATGCATTTTTGACTTAGGAGATTTTCAAGTTAGGATGTAATCCAATCATGAATTCAGGAAGATCTGTACTGCTAATTAACCATGACTGCTTTTTCTTTTAAAACAAATATAACACAGAAATGAGACAAACCACTGCTTATCACTAAGGGATATGAAATTAACCACGGAATATTTACAAAATGTGTTATATCCCAGACCATTACAAAAAAATGCAACAAGGTGCAAAAAAAAGTAGAGATTGTAGAGGACATTCTGTCTGACTACCACGTAACCATGTGATAAGACTACAAAATAAAACAAAAGATGAGTGTCCCCCCTAAAAAACCTACTTGGGAACTGCAGAACAGTCTCTTAAAAAATGCTCAGGACTAAGAGGATAGCAAAATTGAATGTTTAATACTAGATATAAGAAGGTATTTACTGCAGAAACTTTTGGGTTTTTCATGGTTTGGTACTTTCAAAGAGAGAAAGAAAGCAGCCAGCCAGGAAGCGCGCGCGCACACACACACACACACACACACACACACACACACACACACCCCCCTTAGAATTTTAATGCAAGAAATTCAGGGGGAAAATAAATTCCTAAAAGAAAATAGAGGTTTATCTGGGGAGAGGGTGAGGAATTAGTAAAGAAGAAATCAGGGGCGCCTGGCTGGCTTAGTCAGAGGAACATGCAACTCTTGATCTCAGAGTTGTGGGTTCAAGCCCCAGAATGGGTTTAGAGATTACTGAAAAATAAGATCTTTTAAAAAAGAAAGAAAAAAACTATATTCAAATTCACTGGGATAAAAAAAAAAAAAAAAAAAAAAAACAAAAAAAAAAAAAACCTTTCCCCAAAGTCAGTGCATCATAAAGACTGGTAGTCATAACTCAGTGAAATTGGTGAGAGGAAAAAAGCATATGCAAACACACAACATTAGGAATAAAAAAGAGCTTGTAAGAAAATACACATAAGAGGGGTTTTTTTTGTTTTTTTTTTTAATGTTTATTTATTTTTGGGACAGAGAGAGACAGAGCATGAACGGGGGAGGAGCAGAGAGAGAGGGAGACACAGAATCGGAAATAGGCTCCAGGCTCTGAGCCATCAGCCCATAGCCCGACGCGGGGCTCGAACTCACGGACCGCGAGATCGTGACCTGGCTGAAGTCGGACGCTTAACCGACTGCGCCACCCAGGCGCCCCAACATAAGAGTTTTTTTATTACAGGGGTACCTGGGTGGCTCAGTAAGTTGGGCATCCGACTTTGCCTCAGGTCATGACCTTGTAGTTCATGAGTTCAAGATCCACGCCAGGCTCACTGCAGGCAGCGCAGAGCCTGCTTTGGATCCTCTGTCCCCCTGCTCTGCCCTTCTCTCACTCATTCTGTCTCTCTCTCTCTCTTTTTAAAATAAACATTTTTTTAAAGGTTTTTCTATTACAAATGACTTTCCAATTGAACACTGATTTAATACATTCTCAAAGCCACCCCCCCACCGAATGACATCTAGGACCAGAAAGGCATAAACTTTGGCAGACAAGATGATGGCAAATGAGGATGTCAACAATATTTCATAAGATGGAAGAGATGGACATACGGGAATGTCCTGAGAAGAGGAACTAAGAGCTGACCCCAAAAGGCTCAGGAATTGGGGCCACTGAGCACTTCAGAAGGCAGGAGTAAGGGACAGGCTCAAAGTGAAGGAACCAGGTGTAAATACGGATAAGGAGTATGGGATACCCAGTTGCCCTCACTAACCCTGGAATAGAACAGAGTTGTACAACCTGGAGAAATGGACCAGAGAGGCTCCGGATTATAGGGGCAACAGGCAGAGCTGAAGTGAGAATGCATCCCCATACCTAAATGTCCATCAGGTAAATATATGTAACCATTTTAACATATAACATTTTTTTTTTAATTTTTTAATGTTTATTTATTTTTGAGACAGAGACAGAGCATGAATGGGGGAGGGACAGAGAGAGAGGGAGACACAGAATCGGAAGCAGGCTCCAGGCCCAGAGCCAGATGCGGGGTTCGAACTCACGGCCCGCGAGATCGTGATCTGAGCTGAAGTCGGACGCTCAACCGACTGAGCCACCCAGGCGCCCCAACATATAACATTTTTAAACAGTGCTGTAGGACACTGTCAATTCATAACCACACACAACCAAAATTCTGGAAATACTTTTGAAAAAATGGATCCTGGTCAAGTCCACAAATCCACTGTGATCAACCATATAATGATGAACATTCTTCTGTGTATGTATTGTGCAATAACAGAAATAAATACCATATTAATGAAACCAACAACAAAATGACAAAATGTCTGAGTTTTTTTCTTATATGGAATATTTGTTTTTATAAACATGGAAGCATTTTTATACATCCAGTTCCAGAAACTTGTATCAGATAGAAAAGGATTATTTCATTCAATCCTTGATTGAATCTAATAAACACACACAAAAAAATTAAGAAATAAAGTAGTGCCACCCACTCAGATAAATTAAAGGAAGTCCAGTCTGAATTAGTGAAGGACAGAATGTAAAGTTTTTTAAATAAATTGAATTAAGTTCAAGTTCATTCAATAAACAGAACCAGACAAAATAAAGCCTTATAAGAAGGCAGTCAGATAGGGGTGGGGGGGTGGGGGGGCAGGGGGAAGGAAGCACTGGACCTGAGACTCCAAATTGAATCCTAAATCTAGCTGAGTCTGATTCATTGTATGACCTTTAACAAATCATTGAACCTCTCTGGATCTCAGTTTTTTCTTCTGTAAAACAAGGGCTTTGGGCTTTTCAAATTTTAAAGAGCATTCAAATCACCTGGGGACAGACACTGTTAAACTGCAGGCTCTGATTCAGCTTGTCTGGGTGGGGCCCTATAGTTTGCAGTTCTCACAAGCTCCCAGGGGAACCACATTTTGAGCAGAAGAGTTTAAAGTGGGCTCCAAAGTCCTTGCCCCCTCCCTAATCATCTGAGACTTCACCCTTAGTGATGAGGGAACATAAGGCAAGTTGAGGGCAAAGTATAAACTAACAGCATCCCGTGCCCCATCCCCTAGGTGGGATGTGTGTGATATTCCTCAGACACTCCTGGCTGGCCAACAACAAAGGAAAGGAAAGAAAACAAATGGTTGACTGAAAAAGATCACAATCCTGTAGGCCAGGAGTCTCCTTCAGTTTACGTTCCTGGAACCCTAATATCAGCCTCATCAAGATGTAAGGGAGTTTAAGTGCTTGCCATGGTAATGTGGGAAACAAAGGCAAATGAAAAATTAAATTCCCTTACTGCCTCCAGCCCAATGACAAGTCCTTGAAACAGGCAGAGTGACCTCCCTGTAGGACTCAGCTGCCTCAATGATGACACTTTGCTAGAGGCAAAAGAGAACCTTGGCTTAACATTATCCTGACTGCCCCCCCTTCCCAGGATCCTGAGTCTCCTTAAACACATAAAAATTCCTTTGCAAACATCCTTTATCTTTAACCCCCAAGTATTTGTTGGCAATTATACTCCAAATATGTGGCCCCTGATATGTATCTCAAGTGTCTCATGACTGAGGTTTTACTAAGCAATACTAAATGACGTTTTCCTAACAACAGTTAGCCCCTCAAGGTCCTGGAAACCTTGTTTCCAAAATACCTTAGAGACTTACGCTGTCCCTAACCTCTTCCTAACCTGAAGGTATATAGTCACTCTTCACAATCCCAGTGCAGCTCTTTCTGCCCACATATCCTGTCCCCGTAGTTTAATAAAATCACCTTTTTGCACCAAAGATGTCTTCAAGAATTCTTTCTTGGCCGTCGACTCCAAACCCCGACCACCCCAAAACCCCATCATTAGAGTACCTATCTTAATGACCCACTAGGAATAATTTAGCAAAGTATAACCCCAAAAGGACAGTACTTGGCATGTTTGGTTCAATAAATGTCTGTTCCCCATACCAGCAAAGAAGACAACATGTAGAGGCACCTGGGTGGCTCAGTCGATTAAGCATCCAACTCTGGTTCAGGTCATGATCTCAGTTTGTGAGTTCGAGCCCCGCATTGGGCTCTGTGCTGACAGCTCAGAGCCTGGAGCCTGCTTCCGATTCTGTGTCTCCCTCTCTCTCTGCCCCTCCCCTGCTCAGGCTCTGTCTCTCTGTGTCTCAAAAAAAAAAGGGGAAAAAAAAAAAGACAAGACATACACGAGGCTACCAAAAGCTTCTCAGACTACCTGCAGAAGGGAAAGCAGCTTCCAGAGGAAGGACTTCAGCTAAATCTTGTTATTCAGCCATAATTAACCTAGTCTGTAGGGCCTTACACAGCAGCTTCTGAGTCCTAATTGCTTGAGGAACTAAGTAGCCTCTTGGGGGGCAGCGGAAAACAACTTATCCTAAAGAAAGGGGCAGGAAGCACAACTCTAATCCAAGGGCGGGGAGAAAAGACAGGGCGGGGAGGGCCACATCTGAGCACACAACAGTTCCACTGTTCACCAGCCTGTAGCTCAGTTAAGAATCACATAGAGGTGGAGTGACCCCTTCATCCCGGTTTTAATACTACAAATCCTATGACCCAGAAAACACCTCATTAAGGTGCAAACCAAGACAGCTGGTCACCCGACCTGGGAGAGCTTGTTAAAACAGAATCCCCAGGTGGGAGGTGGGGAGGCAGGGAACACCAGAATCCCCAGACATTCTCATTCAGTAGGTATGGGGTGGGGCCTGAGAATCTGCATTTCTAAGAAGCTCCTGGGTGGAGCTCCTAGTGTGGTCCACCACACTAACAGCACTGCAAGTCTGGTTCAACCTCATGGACTTGGGTCAGAATCCTGGGGAAAGAAAAGGCAACACTGAAGATCTCTTTCACCAAGTCTAAACTGATGCACAGCATAGCTGGACAAGGTGACAGAGATATTCCCAAGGAATGGGAATTCTCCAGGCCAACAGAAAGACTGCCATGCCTTTGCATGAGGGGAAGTGGGGTGGGGGGGAGGAGGTGCAGGGAGGCAGCTTCACATCCATACCAAGGATGACTTAATTCTGTCATGAAGAGGTGGCGGCCATGCAGTAACCAAGGGCACTCCTACGGAGGTGAGGGACCCCCATCCCCCACCCTAGGGATACCTAGAATTACTGGCAGAGACAATGGGGACTCTAAGGTCTAGACAGACAAAAAGGCTAAGCCCTTTTTGTTACTATTATTGTGCCCCCAGCAAGGACGACCTAGATTCACTTCCCTTCAGCACTCCTTATCAACTAAGCCAGCTAAAATCACATTCAACAGTGAGAGAACGAGACAGCTTTTGGTGTCTCCACCTAGACTGGAGGACTTCTCTCTTGCTCCCTGGTTAGGTGATCTCAGGCAAGTTAAACTGTCAGTCCTCCAGTTTTAATCTGTGAGATGGAATTGTGTCACGAGGATTAAATGAAAAATATAAATGCTGTATGTACTCTAAAGCACTAAACAAAGGGCTAATTTACATGAATATTTATGCCTCTTTCCGTTGATGTTGCAATTATTGTTAGAAACAGGTCATGCAAGATGCAGTGCCTGCTATTTGGCACAGTGGTTAAGAGCAGGGGGAAGAGACATTATGCCACTTTCTGGCTGTGTAATCCTTGAGAGGTCTCTGTGCCTCAGTTTCCTGTAATTCTGAATGTGAGAATAATAAAAGCCCACCTCATATGGCTGTTGTGAGGAATAAAGAATAAATGAGATAATATACGTAAAGCAGTTAGAATATGTTAGATGCTATTATAACCACCACTCAACAATTCCGTTAATGAGTAAATGAAAATAGTGAACAGCTAGCCAACTCCCAATTATACTAATGAAGAGGGTGATGGAAAACTGCACTTGTGCAAAAACCCAAAGCAGTATCTTTGTGTGGACAGATGCCTACCTATTCATGGGGTTGATATTCTAGGATCCATAATACCTTAATTTACATAATCACCCCCTCTGTCTTCTCCACATCCTTCCGGCCTTCTGGGTAACACCTGACTCAGACCTTGGAAGTGTTCAGCGTCCTCACCCTTTCAGCCCTGCTCACCACCCCCTCCTCTCCTCTAAGCACCAAGTAGACCAAACCTCAGGATGGAATGGAGGGTGGCAGCCTGAGCAAGACATTCTCGCTCTGTATTTCTTTCCTTTTTTTAAGTTTATTTATTTTGAGAGAGAGAGAGAGAGAGAGAGAGAGAGAGAATCCCAAGCAGGTTCCATGCTATTAGCATAGAGCCCAACATAGGGCTTGAACTCTCAAACCGTGAGATCATGATGTGAGCCAAAATCAAGAGTCTAACACTTAACCAACAGAGCCACCTAGGCGCCCTTGCTCTGTATTTCGATAT
Organism: Herpailurus yagouaroundi; assembly: GCF_014898765.1. Taxonomy (NCBI): domain Eukaryota; kingdom Metazoa; phylum Chordata; class Mammalia; order Carnivora; family Felidae; genus Herpailurus; species Herpailurus yagouaroundi. Next base: position 36,037,426 of record NW_024412401.1, read on the forward strand.
GCAAGCAACGATTTAAATGAAATAACAGCACATGGGCTCTGACAACACAATGAAGAGATTGTGTCCACTGCCAAGGGAAGAAGGTAGTTTAAAATCACAAATGGAGTGCTTCCATTTAAATCTTAATCTAATCCCCAGCTATTCACAGTCATACCAAACAAATGCACTGCACAAGCTTCATGAGATCCTGTCTCTCAGGATATACTTGTGGCCATATGTGGAAACACTGCAAATGACCTGAGGAAACAAACAAGCTTAAAACTAAAACATCCAGCTAAAACTCTGGAGGAGCATTCCCAAGTCTTCCACATTATGTTAAACTGCTCTTTTTCTTCCTTCCTTTCTTTTTTTTTAATGTTTATTTTTGAGAGTGAAAGACAGAGAGGGAGCAGAGAGAGGGGCAGAGAGAATCTGAAGCAGGCTCCAGGCTCTGAGCTGTCAGCACAGAGCCTGATGTGGGGTTTGAACTCACAAACAGTGGGATCATGACCTGAGCCAAAGTTGGACACTTAGCCGACTGAGCCACCCAGGCACCCCTAAGTTTATTTTATTTATTGAGAAAGAGAGGAGAGAGAAATCAGGGGAAGGGCAGAGATAGAGGGGGAGAAAGAATCGAAATCAGGCTCTGCACTGTCAGCAGAGAGCCTGATGTGGGGCTTGGACTCATGAACCAAGAAATCATGACCTGAGCCGAAGTTGGAGGATTAACTGACTGAGCCACCCAGGCACCCCAAAATTGCATTGCTCTTAAAGGACTGCATCAAATTCCTGAAATGAATGGAACTTGAGAAACCTCAAATTCTCTCCTTTCCACATCCCCAAAAAACAAAACAAAACAAAACAAAACAAAACAAAACAAAACAAAGCAAAACAAAACCATAGCCTCTGCTTTAAAATCCCCCAAGACAGAGTGCACTCTCCTCTCGGGCAAAGCGATCCTTGCAGGACAATGTGGACCACCATACATTTCTCTTCCACACCCCAACCCAGGACTGACATTCCACATCAGGAACCTGCAGTCTTTCCTTGTGGAAAATGGTTATAGGGCCCTTAGCTTCCTTTTGCCCTTTTGCCCTCTTGTGTCCCCTTTCCTGTTTGGCCAACACCAGCTCACGGTGGGGCCCCCCACACGTGGCCTACAGACCAGGAACCAATCCTAAGTGCCCCAATTTCAAAGGTTTTGAGTTAAGGAGCGCTTCATTGAGGCCACACCCTCGGTTGACATCCAGCATGTCACCCACTAAGCGTTGCCTCACACCTGACTCACACCGTCAACCAGATGGAACACTTCTTTTTAATCCATGCAATTCATTTCCCCTGTCTCCTCTGCCAATAGGCCACTTGCTACCTGGGGCTACAGAGAATGGGGAACCCATTTTAGGATTTGACCGGAAGGCTGAAGACGTGCCCAGGGCCAGGTCCCTGGAGATGGAAGACAGGCTACAGGGAGGATCTTCTTCATCAGCTCGAATTCGGCTCCCTCACCTTGAGCAACTGTAAATCATTCCAAAACAACTCCCCCCCCCCCCCAACCATTTCTCTCCCCCCCCCCCCCCACCACCCCCGGCTGAAGAGTGACTATGCTGCTCTGACTCAGGATGACAGAGTGAATAAGAGGCCTATGAAATGCATGATTAGTGACATCATGTGCACTTTACAAAGCAAGAACAATTTCCTCAGGCCTCTGCCCCAGTGTTCCCTCTAGATTCTCAAGGCCTCTGCCTGTCCTCCTTCTGGCCTTTCGAACCCCAGCCAGTCCTGAGCCAACAAGGCCCCTGCCACTCCCGCCTCAGAGCCCTGCCAGAGAAGGGAGAGAAACAGGACTGACTGGTTCCCATCCTAGCCCATTCCTAACCTTCCCTCCCCTGGGCTTGGCACCCCACCCACCCACCAACACCCTCCTGCTCTCCCAACTGTGCAATTCGCACTTCCCTCACACTAGGGCCCTCTGAATAGAGCTCCTCCACTCTTTCTTCCCCAAAGCACCTTGGATAACAATTCAATGTAATTCAGCACATGTAACCAATGAGAGACTGAATCTATAAACAGACAATGGCCAGACCATATACAAAAATAGAACGCTGACCCACAATCTGCAGCCATCAGTCCAGGAAGTCAGACCACAGCCTCTGTAGCTGTAAGTCCCAAATTGGTCAGGATTTAATCAATAACAGCCGGCTCCCCTAACTGTTGCCCTCACTTCAAACTTAGGACCAATCAGAGAAAGCCAAATATACTCCCGTAACCAATGACAAACAACGCCTGCTGTTAGTAAAGCCACCGCCAGCTTCTCCATGCCAACAGGAAGCCTTCCCCTTCCCCTTTGATCCACTATCAAGCTTTTATACACCTCTGCCTGTTTTTGAGTCTGATAAATGTAAGTGATGCCGGCTGACTCTCCTGCTATAGTAGCAAACTCTATATAAAGAGCGCTCGCCTGTTCTCATTTGGGTGGGCTTCGTTTACTTTCATACCAAACTCCTAATACAGGCCATGATCTCTACTCACACGGAGCTCTTAGTCTAGTAAACAACTACACTGCAATATGGTATCAGTGTGTAGAGTAAGGGTACCATATAAATATGTACACAAGTGTGAGAGTATCCCATACAAGTATGGTACACAGGGACAGGCAGGGTACCACTGGTGCTGCAAGGGAACTGGACAACTTCCGGGGTGGGGGGGGAGGGGGTGGGGAAGACAACTGGGCTGGTTTTGAAATATGAATAGCACTCACTAAGTAGACAGCTCAGGAGGAGGGAAGGGCGGTTCTCCATTCTTCTCCCTCCCTCCCCTCTCAGAGACTAAGCTTTCCCACTTGTAGCCCAACTTTGCTTTTTGACATGCTCCATTAAATACCTCATTTATTTTTTAATTTTCAGTGTCTCCCTCTCTATGGAATGATACCCTTCATTCTAAAACGTGCTTGTGTCTTCTTTACCACCACCAGCCAGCCGAATGCTGTCTTCTCTTTCCTTCTTTTTTTTTTTAAGTTTTATTTAAGTAATCTCTACACGCCATGTGGGTCTCGAACTCACAACCCGGGATTGAGAGTCGCATGCTCCTCCCACTGAGCCAGCCAGACACCCCTCCTTCTAATTTCTTTGAAGTGTATCCTTTTTTTTTCTAATTTTTTAAGCGTTTATTTATTTTTGAGAGAGAGACACACAGCATGAGTGGGGGAGGGGCAGAGAGAGAGGGAGACACAGAATCCAAAGCAGGCTCCAGGCTCCGAGCTGTCAGCACAGAGTCCGACACAGGGTTCAAACCCGTGAGCTGTGAGATCATGACCTGAGCCGAAGTCAGACATTTAACCGACTGAGCCACCCAGGTGCCCCACTTTGAAGAATATCTTGAAGAGCCAACGGATGTTTCCGCACTCCCTCGAGCTCTCTGCATCTAGCTCTCAGCCTCACTGCTCTACTCTTATTAACCTCAAGGCTTCAACTGACCACCAAGTCTCCATCACTGGCACACACCTATCATCCACAGTCTTAACGCCCTATTGAGTTCAACCTCTCCAGAAGCCCTAACATCACCTCAAATTCAGGAATCCAAAATGACTTATCTTTCTTCCCAAACCTTCTTCCTCCTCCTACAGAACCATATATCTAAGTTCACGCAGTCCCCAAACCTTAGTGTCCCCTTTCTCTTCTGTTCCCTTGCACCTTAATGTCTGTTAGGTCCTTCCGTTCCATTTCTACTTCATTATCTCCATTCAGTCTCCTTCTCCTGCTGTCTTTACAGTGGGGTCAGTCCTCAGAAATTCCAGGCCAGCTATTACAACTTCCTCAGTGCCTCTAAGCCTCCAGTCATGCCCCACATTGTCCACTGGAAGGAAACATGCCCTTAATAAGACCAGATTCTTCACGTTTGGAAATGAAGAAGGATGCCTACATAGGGAGAGGAGGCTCAGCGGGGCAACCCTGACTTCCATTTCCCGAAACTCACCCGATAGTAGCCTTTAAGGATGACCTTAGGTAGTAATTTTGTTCCACTGTCTTAGCCCAGTCACTTGATGGGACCACGCTGGAGCATTTCCTAGGCTAGAGAATCTTCACACAGGTTCTGAAATTGGCCCCAAGCATCTACAAGTTTTTCTGCACTCTGCCACATGCACCAAGTCCGGGAAGGAAGTTAGAAAGCCTACCAGGATACCTGATGTACCAAAACGGCCATCCCAGAAGGTTAAGCCATCAAGAGAAATGTCCACCAGTGATAGTAAAAGTTGCAGTAAAAGTAAAAAGGTGAAGAGAATTTGGGGGAACAGGAGTCGGAGCCACAAAATCCCCCCATATCTCCCTTCGTGGAAGTTCCCTTCCACCTTAGGATGAATGGTTTTACTAAGAAAGCTGGAGGGTTTTCTTATTCTCACTTTTTATGTCACTCCCTGTACGGAAACCTCCAATTACTTCCAATGGCTTCCCAGCACCCAGGAACAGCTAAGTCTAAATCCCTGGGTCTGCCAGTTAAGGTGCTCAGGCTTCTGCTGAATTCAATCTGCTTTTCCACCTCAATTTCCCACCCATCTTCTACATTCCAGTCAGACTGAAATCACAGGCCCCATGCTTTTACACCTCCGTGTGAATCCTCACATTGTCCCTTCCATGTAGAATTCATTCGTTCTACACACGTATTTATGGAGAGCTGACTATACCCTCTGCTATGAGCTGGAACGCCTTTTCCCTCATCTTCACATACCCAAATATTACCAAGCCTTGTTTGCCCAGTTCAACAGTCCTCTCATCCATGACGCCACCAGATTCCCCAAGCTAGAATTAATCTTGCTCTCCTCTGACCACCTACACCTTTTCGGAGCACTTAGGGCAGTCTGCCTTCCGTTACTGTTACTTGGGTAAATACCACCGCCCTTAAGGGTTCGAATCCTCTTGTGTAACTCGCACCACATGTGACAATACGTTTCAATTGTCTGGAAATGGTTGACTTGCTTGTCTGTGGCCTCCAGAATACGAGCTCAATGAGGGCCGGCGCAAGGACATCACATCCTGCACAGGGAAACTATTCAAGGCCCATGTGTTGGATGAATGACTTGGTTAAGGAATGCTTTATTCCTGTAAACTTCCTTGCACTTCCTTCTCACCACATTAGCATCTGGGTCTTCATTAAGGTGAAAAAAAAATTAAAAGGCAGAAAGAAAATTGCTTGGGGTAAAGAATTTGTCGTGCAAAAGCCACAGCAGGGCAGGAAGCGTGACAGTGCAGTCGGAACGCCCTTCCGCGCCCTTCCACACCGGGCGCGGCTCTCCCCAGGGGCTCGCGCTCCCGCCTACCCCCGCCTCGCCCCAGGTCCCCGGGCGCCGAGGGCGAGGCAGTCTGCTACAGGTCCCCCCCCCCCAACCCCCGCCCCCCGGCGGCCCGGGGCGAGGGCGGGGAGCCCCTCCTCCGTCCGTGCGCCCGCCTTCCCGAGCCCCAACGGCCGGAGGGGGCCCCGCCTGCGCTCCACGCCCCGGCACCGCGCCCGCCCGGCCTGGAGGCGGGGAAGCGTCCGGGGCGCGCCCGGCGTCGTCGAGGGCCCAGCGAGGCACCCAGCCGGCGCCCCTGCGCCTTTCCCGTCC
>NW_024412401.1:36043400-36060330 GCF_014898765.1 Herpailurus yagouaroundi
GGCGCGGAGAGCGCCGCGGGGTCCCGAGGAGGGCGCGGGCCCTCCCCCCACCGCGCGGCCTGCGCGCTCTGCGCGCCCGCCAGACGTTCGTTTGCTACGCGCCCCTCACTTCCCCGTGCACCTGCTGCGCGCCTGGCGCGAGGTGGCCCGGGGAACACAGCGGTCAGAGAGACACGGTCCGCGCGGAGGTTCCGCAACTGGGAACAGATATCCAGCACACAATGACATAGCTGACCCTAGAGTCCCGGACCGTGCCAGGAGGAAACGTCTGCCGTGCTTCAAGCATAGCAAACGAACTGGAGATCTGAACCTGCCTGGGGATCAGGGTGGCACCCCGGGTGGCAGCGGAAGAGGGGTGAGAGGCAGAAGGAGCAGGAATCTTCGAGGAGGGGAAAAGAGACCTGGGGTGAAGTGGCTGGCACTCCAAGGGCAAGGTGAGAGGGCAAGAAGCCAAGTACCCAATCCACAGAAGCGCGGCAAACAACCAGGTGACAAGATTACATCAGGCAACCGAGCTGTGGTGGGGGAGGAGCTAACAGGAGTTCCTACTGCACCCAAGATATTCAGCCTGGGGCGTCGGAAGGCTTCTTGAGGAAGTAAGCTAAGGCTGAAAAGGATGTGGGAGGGGAATCCAAGCGGTAAGATGGGCAAATGCTGAGACACAGGGACTTGACAGTGTATTCTAGAAATGGGGAGGACCTCCTTAGAGTAGGAACAGATGGTTGGAGAGAGGCATTAAAGCTGCAAGATAAAATCGACCTCATAAACCAAGGAAAGGAGGTTGCTCAGAAGCTGTAACAGGGTTTTAAGCAGAGAGTGACCTCATCAGGAAAGGCTCCCATGTCTGTTCTGTGGGACTGGGACAAGGGAGGCGGGCAGACCAGCCTGGGGCTGCTGCAGGAATCCAGGCATGAGAGGACAAGTCCAGGAGCAGGGCATTGGCAATGAGAAGTGGCAAATCAGAGTGGTATTGGGTGGAATCCACTGGATTTTGTGACCAGTAGAATGTGAAGGAAAAGGAAAGAGAAATTAACAGATGTCGCCTAAATTTCTGGTTTGGGCAGCTGGGTTGATGATGGTGGTGGGAGTCACTGAGACTGAGACCCAAAGGGAATATTGGCAAGTTGGGGTAGGGAGAGGCTGCAGGGTGGGGGAAATAAGTTCCAGTTTGAAGGCTTCGAGCTTGTTATGCCTGTCCAAGAGCAGGGCCCCCCACTCCTAAACCCATATCTTCACATGCTTTCTCTTCCATGAGCCTGCTCTAAATCTAACCACCCATGAACACACCCATATAAGGCCCAAACTTGTTGTGTAGCCTTAAAAAGAAGTAGTTAAAAATAAACTGCCTAGGCTCTTTTGCAGCAGGCTTTCTTGCTAATTATTTTTTTGTGAAGCAAAGATAAGAGCATGCTTTGGGGAGTAGTAGATGGGCAGTGGGGATACTGTGGTCTGTCCTCTATAATTTAGACAAAAGTTCTGCTAAGGTTGACTCTTTGTGAACTTTGAAATCATGTAATTGCTTCCACAAAAATACACTCATTTATGACCTTTTTAAACCAACCTATACTTCTTCTCTGCCATGTCCTTCTGCAGAGTAAATAAATACAATTAAATATATTTGTGTATATGTGTCTATGTATGCATATATTTATAAATTGATGATATCAGGAAAAATAGTACAAAACTTGGAAATGGGCAAGTTTACTGGGTCTTTTCAGTGAGGTGTTGGGTGTTGTAACCTTTCCAGATGTTACCTAATTCTATTAGGTATTAGGTAGACTTTCTATTGACTGGGTTCATCTCAGCACACCTAACAGACATATATATATATATATATATATATATATATATATATACACACACATATATATGTATGTATATACATATACATATACATAAATTCTTCAAATTTTCCTCTGAACCTTGATATCTTACTAGTTGGCCTTTAAAAAAAATTTTTTTTAATGTTTATTTACTTTTTTTTTTTACTTTTTTTTTTCAACGTTTATTTATTTTTGGGACAGAGAGAGACAGAGCATGAACGGGGGAGGGGCAGAGAGAGAGGGAGACACAGCATCGGAAACAGGCTCCAGGCTCTGAGCCATCAGCCCAGAGCCCGATGCGGGGCTCAAACTCACGGACCGCGAGATCGTGACCTGGCTGAAGTCGGACGCTTAACCGACTGCGCCACCCAGGCGCCCCAATGTTTATTTACTTCTGAGAGAGAGACAGTGTGCAAGTGGGGGAGGGGCAGAGAGAGGGAGACGCAGGATCGAAGCAGGCTCCAGGCTCTGAGCTGTCAGCACAGAGTCCAATGTGGGACTGGAACTCACAAACTGCACCGTGGGATCATGACCTGAGCCAAAGTCAGGGGCTGAACCTACTGAGCCACCCAGGCACCCCACTAGTTCTCCTTTGAAGTCAACATCTCCCTCAGTCCCTCATGAATTAATTAGTTGAATAAAATCTTAGGTTTTCTTTTTATATTTATGTGATTCGTGTTTTTAATATTTTGAAAAGTTTATACTAGCACAATCCATGTCATTCATATTCCACATTAGATTTGTGGCTCCCATCAGTTATTTTGTTGGCTCATTTTGTTGCTTTCAAGCAAATATTTTTTTCGTAAAAAGAATTACTTCTTATCCAATAGTGAGTTCATGGAATCACAAAATGAAAAATAATCTCCTGGTCGATATGTGTCACTAGAATTAAAACAGAATGTTAAACTAGCATTAAATTTGCAGCAGTGGGATTATTGCTGAGAAAATATTTAGCTTAAGAAAAATATTCTGCTTTTAAGAGAACATAGCCAACACGCAACACCTTCTTAAAGAAATTTAGAGAGAGCTCTTTTTGTTCATATCTAGATTTTTATAACTTCATCAAAAAACTTTTGACTTTTGGGATGCCTGGGTGGCTCAGTCGGTTAAGCATCCAACTTCAAGGTTTGTAGGTTTTGTCAGGCTCTGTGCTGACAGCTCAGAGCCTGGAGCCTGCTCTGGATTCTGTATCTCCCTCTCTCTCTCTGTGACCCTCTCCTGCTCACACTCTCTCTCTCTCAAAAATAAATAAAAACATTAAAAAAAAAAAACTTTTGACTTTTGGTTTCAAGATGGCATTGTAAGCCCTGAAAGTTCTCTCTCCACCACTTTCCCAAACCCTAGTAAAGTGGTCAAAGATACACACACACACACACACACACAATTAAATATGCAACAATGCTTTCAAACAAGAAAGGATGACATCAACAAACCAGATAGCTTTGAGGAATGTATTGGGTTACATTTGCCACATGATCTCCACAAAAATATCCACCAAAAGAGATAGGAGGTAGGGTGAAAAAAATAAAAATGCATACCATTTTTAAAAAAATTTAATTATAGGTACACTTCAAGTTATTATTTGTACATACTAATATAATGTGCAGATTTTATAATGTTTTAAGATTCAATTGAGAATGACTATGTAGAAATTGTTGAAAAAGATGGAAAGTACACGTCTTACCAAATCAAAGCATTTTATTCTCCTCATCTGTGTACATGCTGCATACAGGCTGCTCACCCCATCAGCTCCTTCTTTAGGCTTCAGGCTTCCCAAATCCCAGCTACCTGGCTCTCCAAAACACTGTCAATTTCCACACTTAAAAAAAAAAAAAAGTTTTATTTTTTAAAGATTTTATTTTATTTATTTATTTTTTTAATTTTTTTCCAACGTTTATTTATTTTTGGGACAGAGAGAGACAGAGCATGAACGGGGGAGGGGCAGAGAGAGAGGGAGATACAGAATCGGAAACAGGCTCCAGGCTCTGAGCCATCAGCCCAGAGCCCGATGCGGGGCTCGAACTCACGGACCGCGAGATCGTGACCTGGCTGAAGTTGGACGCTTAACCGACTGCGCCACCCAGGCGCCCCCAAAGATTTTATTTTTAAGTAATCTCTACATCCAACGTGGGGCTCTAACAACCCCAAGATGGGCAGTCACATGCTCTACTGACTGAGCCAGCCAGGCACCCCAAAAAAATCATTTTAAACTTCATTTTTTTTTTAATTTTTTTTTCAACGTTTATTTATTTTTGGGACAGAAAGAGACAGAGCATGAACGGGGGAGGGGCAGAGAGAGAGGGAGACACAGAATTGGAAACAGGCTCCAGGCTCTGAGCCATCAGCCCAGAGCCCGACGCGGGGCTCGAACTCACGGACCGCGAGATCGTGACCTGGCTGAAGTCGGATGCTTAACCGACTGCGCCACCCAGGCGCCCCTAAACTTCATTTTTTTAAAAGACTTTTATAGTAATTTACTCATCAGAGGGCCCTTGTATAGTTAGACAAAATGCTTGAATCGCAGCTAAAATATGGAGACTACTGACCAATATCTGAAGTGTTTTCAAGGGACCTCAAACAGGCATACAAGATGAAGAGAGCTTCTTAAAGGGACTCCTTCCAGGACAAAATTACTCTACTCTTCGGAAGCATAGGAAAGAAGTTTCTGATAGTTCTAGAATTGCTAATTTGATCCTGTCTCCATCACCAAAGTTAAGAAATTTTGAAGTCTATCTTTAATGTATCTTGCTGTACAATTGAAACATTCAACGACAACTTGTACACCATGTTCAAAGCATCATTATTCACAATAGCTAAAGGGTTGAGACAACCCAAATATCCATGGAGAAACAAAATGTCGTATATTCACACAATGGAATATAGCTCAGTCTTAAAAAGGAAGAAAACTCTGACATGTGCCTCAATATCAATGAATCTTGATGACACAATGCTAAGTGAAACAGGCCACTTTTATAGGGATGAATATTGTATGATTTCATTCATATGAGGTACTTAGAGTAGCCAAATTTCTAGAGACCAAAAGTAAAAGGGTAGTTGCCCGGGGTTGAGGGTAGAGGGGAACAGGGAATTTGTGTTTAATGGGTAGAGAGTTTCGGTTTTACAAGATGAAAACAGTTCTGTGGCTGATGGTGGATATGGGTGCACAGCAATGTGAATGTACTTAATGCCACTGAACTGTACATTTCAAAATGATTAAAATCTTTTTTTTTTAATTTTTTTCAACGTTTATTTATTTTTGCGACAGAGAGAGACAGAGCATGAACGGGGGAGAGGCAGAGAGAGAGGGAGACACAGAATCGGAAACAGGCTCCAGGCTCTGAGCCATCAGCCCAGAGCCTGACGCGGGGCTCGAACTCCCGGACCACGAGATCGTGACCTGGCTGAAGTCGGACGCTTAACCGACTGCGCCACCCAGGCGCCCCTCTTTTTTTTTTTTTTTTTTAAGTCAGTGGCAAAAAAAAATTAGATGCCAGTTTTTCTTTTTATTTTACCAGACAAGAGCTAACATGTAGGCCTTTCCAAATCAGTTTTGGATCCTGGTAACTCTATGTGGGATTAGAATTATAGGAAAGCTCCCTGGAAAAGCCCCATCCTCCCATAGACATAAGTGGATGGGATCCCAAGAGACTCCTGAGTGGACTCCCTCCCTGGAAACAGCCAGGGTGTGGGAAGGAGGAAGACAGGCAAATAGAAAGGGAACACTGGTCCACCATCTCTAGGGTTTTTCCTCAGGCTCCCCTTTGCTATGTCTGCTTCCAATGTAAAGTTTGGGGTTTGCCCAGTGGATGCTCCTCTGGGTACAAGGTCAGAAGGAGAAGGGGACAGGGAGGCTGGGTACCAAATATTCTGGAACTCTTCTGGAAAAATCCCTTGCTTGACCATCACACTACTGACCAGAAAGTATGTACTGCTTTTCCTACAGTTTGGCTTGGGAACACCACCAGCACGTTTGCAAATGTTAAGTGAAGTGCTTATAGGCTTGTTTTAGGAATGGCTTAAATATCCTATTGTAATGAGTTTGATATACTCTGGCACTGAACTTCTTGCTTAAAGTTTGCATTAACAGGAATGATTCTAATGTTTGAAGAAAAGAAAACCACATGCCCAAAAGGGTGTCCCGTGGGCCAACTCCCCAAGTGGGAGCTTAATACCTAATCTAATTGCAGTTTCAACCTCCCCCCAAAATGTAGTCTCAATGGTTCAGTCAGGAATTTTCCCAGAAGAGCCAATGAATCTGTAGCATGAGCCCTCTCCACCTCCAAAGGAAGATGAGGTCATCTGCATGATAAGATCCCTTGCTCTTTCCCCTAAGGAAAAGTGACTTTGGGGTGCCTGGGTGGCTCAGCCAGTTGAACATCTGACTCTTGGTTTCCACTCAGGGCATGGTTTCTCCTTTCATGAGTTTGAGCCCCGCACTGGGCTCTGCAGCTGACAGTGTGAAGCCTGCTTGGGATTCTCTCTCTGCCCCTCCCCTTCTCATGCTCTCTCTCTCTCAAAATAAATAAATATAACACACACACAAAAAAAGCAACCTTGCCTGAGACAATCCTGTCCTTTTACTAATAACTTTCTTGCCCCGCCCTCCTTCCCATAAAACCCTTCCATTTTGTGCAAGTCCTCAGAGTTCTTCTGGACTTGCTAGATGGGATGCTGCCCAATTCATGAATCACTTAATGAAGCCAATTAAATCTTCAAATTTACTTGCCTGAATTTTGTTTAACATTTTAAATTATGCTGATTGAAAATTGTGTTTGAAACAGATAAAAGTGGGGACACTTGGGTGGCTCAGTCTGGCTCTTGATTTCGGCTCAGGTCATGATCCCATGGTTCGTGGGTTGAAGCCCTGAGTTGGGCTCTACCCTGACAGCAAGGAGCCTGCTTGGGATTCTCTCTCTGCCCCTCGCCCCACAACGCACATGCACGCATGTGCTCTCTCTCTCTCTCTCAAAATAAACTTTAAAAAATAAATAAAAGAAGCAGATAAAAGCGAATCTCTCTATATCACCCCACTGTACATCCACACACAGCTACCCTAGCTGACAAGACATCTGAGAACACCAGAAGGCCATCTTGACCTTGAAAGGAGCCACACTGACCTTCCCAGAACAGAGGTGTCATCTCAAGCAGATGTGTGGAGACTGATAACAGGGACCTGTCTCTGGAGAAATGCCCCTGCTGCTGGCTGTCTCTAAGTCAAGCAAAGGTAGACTTCTAGACTTCTCCTTCTTGGATACTCAGGGACTCCCAGACCCCTCGTTGCCATGTAAGGAACAGCAAGATTATTCTGCCCTCTCTAACACGTCTCTCCCTCCCTCCAAACAGGCACACAAACCATACACTCAGCCTGGAGTTAGTTTGTGGAACTTGGGTAGTAAATACATTATTTGCTGCTGCACACGGGTGGGCTGGAACCAGGGCTATCAGATACACAGCCCACCCAAAACTCCAGTGTTATTACAAAAGCAAAATAAGCATGGGTTGGGGGGTGCCTAGTGGACCAGCAGGTTAAGCTTTGACTCTGCTCAGGTCATGAGCTCACAGTTCATGAGTCGGAGCCCTGCATCGGGCTCTGTGCTGACTGCGCAGAGCCTGCTTGGGATTCTCTCTCTCTCCCCCTTTTTCTGCCCCACTCTCTATCTGTCAAAATAAATAAATAAACGTTTAAAAAAACAAAACCTTGGAAGATTATCCATTCCAAATTGTACTTAAAAAAAACAAAACAAAACAAAAAACCATGCGGCGCCTGGGTGGCTCAGTCAGTTGAGCCTCCGACTTCAGTTCAGGTCATGATCTCCCGGCTCATTGCGGTCAGCCTGTCAGCACGAAGCCTGCTTCGGATCCTCTGTCCCCCTCTCTCTGCCCCTCCACCTGCTTGCGCTCTCCCCCAAAATAAATAAATATTTAAAAACAAAACAAAACAAAACATGGGTGGGAAGAGATGGCTCAGGAAAGCAGGGAAGGCCCCTGGCAGAGCAATGCCCTTCCCTCTCACCTCCCACCGGCACTTGCTCTCCAATGGGACTCAGATGCCCCGTGATCCCACCAGCAGAAGCTGGAGGAGCAGATGTGGATTTGGGAACCAACTCCAGACCCTCTAACAGACTGAAGTTCACATTCCACTATTTGTCCATCCTCCCCTTGACCTCGGTGAGACTGGGGCTCTGTCACCCAGTCTGTCACACACACACACGTGGCAGGCCCCCACAGAGTCACCTGCTTCACTTGAGGAAGCCTCAGCTGTCGGTCTGTTTGTTCCACAAACCCGGAAAGGAAGCCTGCTGACAGCCCATTTCCGGACCCAGGATCAGCCCCAGGACCCTGCGCAGCCACCCACAGCCCTAAGGAGAAGAAGGGCACGCCCAGCATCGACAAACACAATTGCGGAGGAAGCCCACGACAGATTTTGTGTGATAAAGAGCAGCTGACGGTGAAACCCAGATCACTGACCTTGGCAAATTGTTCAACCTTCAAAATATAAACACTTTATTCTCTGATTTTGCAATGCACTTAGCTACAAGTGTACTCGGTTTCTTTGCTTTTTTTTTACGCCCTAGGTCTTCCTCTCTCTCCTCCCCCTCCTCTTCTTTAAACTTCTTCTGGTACATCTTTGAGCAGGTCTTTCAGAAAGTTTTACTGGACGGTCAACTTTCTGAATGTTTGCACGTCCAACTGTGTCTTGATTTTGCTTTCAAAATTCGATTGTAGATTAACTGAGTATAGAATTCTGAAATCAAAATGATTAAAAGGTAGTTTAACGGGGTCTGGAATTTTCCCTTGAAATTTAGCCTTCTAGCTTTAGTGTTGCAGATGAGAACCCCAGGCTACTTTGGTGATCAGCTCCTTCTAGGTGATGCGTCTCCCTGACCCCCCCCCCCACCACGAATTTTAGGGATTTTTCTCCTTCCCCTTGGAATTCAGAAATGTCATGCGGATGTAGTTTTTCATTATTCTTACCTAGTACTCATTGGACCTTTTTATTTTGTGATTTGAGCCTTTCTTTGGCAGAGACATTTTTTTTTCTTTTGATTCTTTGATTATTTCATTCTCTCAATTCTTTTCACGTATATCCTTTCTGGGATTTACGGTAGGCAATTTCTAAAAGTGTGCCTCTAGCCTCCATGGTCCATCTCTGCTTTGGCTTTATCCACTGAATGTGGGAGACCAGCCTATCTCACTAATTCTACCTGAGGCCACCCTGAGGTCACTCTGTTCACTAATTTGACCTTCATCCATACCCGTTCTGCTCTTCAGTCCATCTGTTGAAAATTTTTTTAAATAATTTTTTTTAAGTTCCATGCCCAGTGTGGGCTTGAACTCACAACCCTGAGATCAAGAGTCACATGCTCTACCGACTGAGCCAGCCAGGCGCCCCTGTCGAAATATTTTTTTATTCCAGCAATCATGCTTTTAATTTCCAAGAACTCTGTTTCTTTTTTATAAAAATGGTTTTTATCTCTGTAGATGTGATAGCATCTTGAATTCCCTTTAGTATACCAACTATCGTATTTTAAAGTTCTTTTCTGGGGCGCCTGGGTGGCGCAGTCGGTTAAGCGTCCGACTTCAGCCAGGTCATGATCTCGCGGTCTGTGAGTTCGAGCCCCGCGTCAGGCTCTGGGCTGATGGCTAGGAGCCTGGAGCCTGTTTCCGATTCTGTGTCTCCCTCTCTCTCTGCCCCTCCCCCGTTCATGCTCTGTCTCTCTCTGTCCCAAAAATAAATAAACGTTGAAAAAAAAATAAATAAATAAAGTTCTTTTCTGTCCTGATTAACTCTGTTTGATCAGGAGGTTGTTCACTGACTTGTAGTTCAATGACTTTTCTGCTGGTTTTCCTCAGTTGTTTCATGATTTTTGACTGTTCTCATTTTTTCCAAGGGAATCTTGTCTATTTAGAATTAGAGATTTGGATATACTTCCTCTGTCCTGGTGAGAATTTCGGCTTATTTTTTGTTTTTTAAGTTTTATTTTTTTAAGTAGGCTCCACACCCAATGTGGGGCTTGAACTCATGACCCCAAGATCAAAAGTCATGTGTTCTACAGACTGAGCCTGCCAGGAGCCCCAGGAATCTGTGCTTTCTTAGGAGTAAGTGAAGATTTGGTTACAGTGGTCCTAGCTCCAGTGGTCTTGGGGGTGGAAGAGGGAAACTGCTACTTTCTCTGGCTCTAGTGCCTTCTCTGGGAGCCTCTTGTATCATGACTCTTGATTCTCATCTATCTATCTATATCTATATCTATATAATATCATCTATATTTTTAATATATATTATAAAATTATTATAAATATATATAAAATATAATTTTTGTCAAATTGGTTTCCATACATCATCTTTTTAAAATGTTTTAACATTTATTTATGTTTGAGAGAGAGAGACAGACAGACAGACAGCGTGAGTGGGGGAGGGGCAGAGAGAGGGAGACGCAGAATCTGAAACAGGCTTCAGACTCTGAGCTGTTAGCACAGAGCCCAACATAGGGCTCGAACCCATGAACCACGAGATCATGACCTGAGCCAAAGTCACACGCTTAACTGACTGAACCACCCAGCCGCCCCTCATGACTCTCCTCTTATTTAGTAAGCAATAAGCTTTACTCCAAATTTTCACTTGAGGAAAAAATTTTAAACTTGCCACTTCAAAGCATGGATGTTTACAGCTCATGAATTAGTTACCATCGTCATACCAGTTCCTTCTCCCGGTCCCTGCTGTCTCTGCACTGGAGCTATTCTGGAGTTTTAAACAGAAAGTACACTTTTTTGGAGATCCTCTCTTTCTACCTTTATGGGCGTGTAGGTACATTGGCTCTTTCACATTTTTATTAATCTGATCACATCTGCCTTATATCTGTCACAAATCATTTCTATATTGGTGGTCTGACAACTCCCTGCCTGGATTGCGAGTGCTTTCAAGTGATTCCTTTTTTTTCCCCGTCACCTAAAAAAATTGAGATACAATTTACACTCAGTGAAACACACAAATACTAAGTTTACATTTCTACTTCTGAAAGTCCCCCTGTAAATTACTTTTAGCACTCACGTGTCTGTCTTTCTCACTGGACTATAAGTTGCTCAAGGGCATGGCAAGTGCTTTGTTAACCAGCTATCCTTGTATCTGGCAACTCCTGGTACCTAGTATGTGTTCTACATATTTGGGGAAGGAAGGAAGGAGTGGAGTCAGTCACTGTGGGTGTTAATATTCACCTCAGCTGCACATCCTTGGAGCAGGCCAATGTGGAAAAGCTTCAGATTACTCATCTCCCGACATGTCTAATTTCCTGTTCATTCAAGGGCTCAGTGGTTCCTAGACGATATATCCCCAGGTGACTGTCTCCCAAACTGTCTCCAGGATTCTGAGACACCTCGCATTGTACTGACTTGCTCACACAGTTGCTTTAAAATGGATATGAGTGAGAAACTTTGAATCTGTGCCAAAGTGGGTAATGGAAAAGAAAGCATGTATTATCCAGTTCAAAAGATTTCTTATGCTTTGATTTTCCCTGGCAGGTTTTTGGAATCAACCTTGCGCACTCACAGATAATTTTTAAATCAAATTATTCTTTCTCATCATGGTAGCTTCTTAAACTCAATTTGCCAATATCAGCCACAGTGTTGGGCTGACAGGCCAGAAATCGTAGATGCTCACATGTTACGTGAGGTTGTCACACATCATCTAAGTTGCACCCACTGCACCTGCTCAAACAGGATAACTTACCAACTCACCAGCTGCTGTTAAAGTTCTTCTTTCCCAGGTCCCTCTCCCTCATAGCCCTGCTGTGTACTGTTTAAGAGACTTTTTGTTCGAGGGACTTTAAATTATCCAAAATGTTGAAATCAAAACTGGAATTTATTGGCTCCCATAACCTAAAATATTCACAGACAGATCTGACCCAAGGTCGTCACCAAACTGAAACAGTGCTCCTGGAATCCAGTTTGTCCTCTTGGCTCTGCTTGCTCCTCAGTTTCTCCCTGACAATCATAACGTGGTTCTTGCCATAGAAGTTCTTGAATCCTCTCAGCTTCAAACTCAGTGGACAGAGAAAGCTTCTCTTCCCCCAGAGTGACACAAAAGCCTTGAGCCTGTTTACACCTGGGGACAGGTACCCTTAGCTAAACCAACCACGCCACCTTACCGGATAATAGGGCCAATAGTTAGCCTGGAGCCACCGGGACTCACCCTGAGTGTGGGGTCAACCGCATCCAAATCCCAAAGACCGAGCTGGAGAGGAGTGAGTGGTTCCTGATGGAAATACAGAGAAATATTTTATCAGCAGGAAAGAGGGTGCAAGTCACAAAAACAGCAAGTGTGATATAGCTTATGAGCATATGGGCTATTCTAAATCACTCTCTTCGATTTAGTGAATATGAATTTCCATGAATCCTAACTCATTTGAGCTCACCTCCCTTTCCATATGATACTCGAGGGTGTGGCTTTGAATCTCTTATCATTCTCTTATCATTGGCAAATAGAGTTTAAGAAGTAGCTACCATGATGAGAAAGAATAATTTGATATAAAAATTATCTGTGAGTGCGGAGAGTTGATTCCAAAACCCTGAAGTAATCTTAAGTAACTCCTTTTGGTTTCATTTGATTGATTGATTGATTTTTATTTTTACATTTAAGTAGGCTCCACGCTCAACGTGGGGCTTCAACTCACAAGATTGATCTCTCTGAGATCAAGAGTCGCATGTTCTACTGAGGGAGCCAGCCAGGTGCCCCTGTTGTTGTTGTTGTTGCTTTAAACTGTATCTACGCAAGGAGTTATTTATATCCAAAGCTGAACACAATACTCTGAGAATAGTCTGACTAGTGTAGAATCAAGTGGCTCTTTCCCCCCAGGTGCTGATAGTAGACCCTTGTAATACACTCAAATTTTGTATAACTTAGGTATACAACCTTAAATGCACACCCATCACACTTTACCTTTTCAGATGCAGTCCATTGTGTGTACCCTCTGGTAAAGGGGTAGAAAGATCCTCTGGTCTTTTAGAATGTGACGACTTCTGGGGCGCTTGGGTGGCTCAGTGGGTTGAGCATCCAACTTTGGCTCAGGTCATGATCTCGTGGTTCCTGGGTTAGAGTCCTGCATCGGGCTCCATGCTAACAGCTCAGAGCCTGGAACCTACTTTGGATTCTGTTTCTCCCTCTTTCTCTCTGCCCATTTCCTGCTCACGCTCCATCTCTCTATCTCTCAAAAATAAATAAACATTGGCTTTCTGGAAACCAACTCTCCACCTCCCCCAGAAATAATGAGGCTGAAGTCACCTTAGGCTGGCTCCCAGGACCTCTCTAGGGTGGGAGGTACTAGGCAAGGAGAATCCATGGTCTCCTTAAACCACACACTATATTTGTAGCCTCTGCAAAGAGGTAGGAAGGACTGGAAAGCATATACACCAACCTAGTTTTCAAGAAGCATTTGTCTGGCTTAAACAAAGACCTATGGGGACCTCAAAAAAGGGGCTTCGGTCTCCAAGATTAGGAAAGGTATCATTAAGAAGGCCTTCAAGCAAGACCCTAAAAGACAGGTATGTTTTCAACAGGTGAAAATGGGGTCCCAAGAGGGAACACAAGATAGAAAAGGGCTTTTGTCTAAAAAAATCTACACATGAAGAAATTTGCTGGGCGTCTGGGTGGCTTGTCAGTTAAGTGTCCAACTCTTGATATCAGCTCAGGTCACAATCTCATGGTTCCTGAGATCAAGTTCTGCATCGGGCTCTGTGCTGACAGCATGGAGCCTGCTCGGGATTCTCTCTCTCTGCCCCTCCCCTGCTCCCATGCTCTCTCTCTCTAAATAAATTAATAAATATTTTTTTAAAAAAGAAATTTGCTGGGGAATGGAGGTGTCTGATTTGTCATGGACACACAAAAGAAAGGCATACATTAAAATGAAGCTAAAAGGAAAATTCTGCTTATTCCCAGCCCTAAGCCTTCATGTTGTCACTTCCCTAGGAAATGTCTCCAAGTCAGGATACTCTTTAATTGTAGTAAGAGGAGTCCCCATCCTGAACCCTGCTTTTCAGAGGACCCTGCATGTTACAGTCATAGTCTTAAAAATTAAATTTTTTTAAAGATTTTTTTAAAAGTAATCTCTACATTCAACACGGGGCTCAAACTTAGAACCCCAAAATCAAGAGTTGCATGCTCTACCAACTGAGCCAGCAAGGCATGCCCCAAGTTAAATTTATTAACGTACAAAATAGCATTTCATCATCTAATCATAAAAATAATATGTGTAAATTATGGATTTTTTTTTTAATGAACAGTCTTAATGAACAGTCTTTATTAGACTCAGACCAGAGTCTGAGAGTCTTGAGGACCTCTGTCTATTTGTCAGTTTTCTTCTCAACCTTCTTTCAGGCCTGTTTCATTAGTCTTGTGAGCTGCTCTTCCTTCAGATAATGGACTGTGGCCTTCTTCCTCTTCTTCGGGGTGGCTGTCATCGCCTGGTTCTTCCAGCCAGCCTTGAGAGCCAGGTGCCCGGTTCAGGCAAACTTTCCTGCAGGCTACCTATGTACAACCTTGAGGGAAGCAGGAACTGACCCTCTGCTTCTTCTTGTTGTAGGGCAGTGGGGCCCGTTGAACACCTTGAGGTGCTTAGGGCAGCCTGGCCTCCCTTGGTATTGGAGACAGCCTGCCTCGCACCTTCATAAAGAATAACTGGAGGCAAAGAAGTGGTAGCGGCCAAAGGATGGGCTGGCAATCAGTCTCTTGCAGAAAGAGACCAGGTACTTTAACTTGTGTCTATGGAAATTGCCAGATACGTTGATGCTCTCACAGCAAGTGACCATTACCTCCTGGCCCAGTGGTACCTGTTTGGCCACAATGGCTGCCAGGCGCCCTGGGAGATGCCTGGGCCATGGAGCACCAGGACCTGCCCTCTGCCATCTTCCGTGGCCTCCTGGGAAAGTGGAATGTTTTAATACAGATAAATTATAAAGAAGAAAAGAAAGACTTGGCACGAACATTAAAATTATCTTATTGAAAGTCACACAAAGTGCCCTCTCACTCAGGATCCTACTCTTAGCATTGGCATAAGCACCCCATCACTCTAAACATCGACCCCGTGATCAACCCTGTCCAGACTTAGGAAATGCCTCTCCGCTTCTCATGCTCCATATTCCTAAACAAGAGGCAGTAGCTTCCAAATGCTTTGAAAGTTTCTCACTGTATCACTGTTGACTTAAGATGTAGACGCTTCGGGGCGCCTGGGTGGCGCAGTCGGTTAGGCGTCCGACTTCAGCCAGGTCACGATCTCGCGGTCCGTGAGTTCGAGCCCCGCGTCGGGCTCTGGGCTGATGGCTCGGAGCCTGGAGCCTGTTTCCGATTCTGTGTCTCCCTCTCTCTCTGCCCCTCCCCCGTTCATGCTCTGTCTCTCTCTGTCCCAAAAATAAATATAAACGTTGGAAAAAAAAATTAAAAAAAAAAAAAGATGTAGACGCTTCAAACTACAGGAAGGACTGAAAACTGAAAGTACATCAAAAGGAGAGAAGACAGATTGGCTACCTTATAAATCCCTTCTCTGGGACGGTACAAATGTCAGATTCTGACGTGATGAGGTACCATTTCCCAGCAGTGTTCAGGGCCCACGTTGGTTTTGTTTTCATGTTTTATCCAATTCTTGGCTCTAAAGATATTCGGAGATTTGCACAGTTTTTGCACAGTTTTGCTTATGATGGCTGACAAAATATTTTGCAACATTACCAGTTCATATGACTTTTAAATTTGTAAATATATAGATCTAGATCCAATGTATATGAACCACGATACCAGCTCTTTATGTTGGCAACAAAATGAACACTGATGGCTAGAATCGTGAATAGTTTCATTTTTATAAAAATATTTAATAAGATTTAACCAAGTCTTTAACATTAAAAGTCAGCTTTAAGTGATTTTGCCTTAAAATATTGATACTGACTAATCATAATTTGAATTTTATTCTTAATTTTAACAGAGGATTTTGAATATAACATATATTAAATGCTGTACCCTGTGAACACAATTCAAAAAAGATTTTTAATCCTGCAGGATTAAATCTGGCCCACCACCTGTTTTTGTTTTGTAAATAAAGTTTTATTCGAACACAGCTATACTGCTCATCGTTTACATGTTGTCTGTGGCTGCTTTCATGTTACAGTGACAGAGTTGAGTAGTTTTCACAGAAACCATATGGCCCACAAAACGTAAAATTTTTACTGTCTAGTCTTTCATAGAAAAGGTTTGCCAATCTCTGCTTTGGATAATTACTGCCAAAGGAATACAAATTATGTGAAAATCTTTAATATATCAACATAATTTTGCTGAAATGAATTTTTAAAATTTATGGAATACATATATACAAATTATAAATTATGAATGTCTTTATTTTATTACTTACCCAAACATCACTGGCTTCTCAACAGAACACCCAGACATGTGTGATATTGGTAGTCATCTTTAATAGCCTGCCAACTTTTAGCTGTATAAAAGCCAGAGCTTTTCACATATTTTTCAAGTTTATATTTAGGAAGTTATGTTTTTCCATATGAGGTGTGTTTACTCTTGCCCTGGGCTCTGCAAATACAGGGGCAGGCTTGCCAGAGTGTACTCTGAAATATACCCCTGCTCTGCCATATTGAAGTCCGAGCCTGGATGCTGGAACTTGGGAGATGCACCCCTGTGCCTTTGATGGGAGTTTGTACAGAGGGCACCATCCCGGAACAGTAACACTCTTACTCGCTCTGTGCCCTGCTTCTAGATGGGTGGCCATTAAGACATTTGGACAGACTCAGGCCCCAGAAGGACACTTCCCTCTGCAGTTGAGCAGATGGGACCCACTTTGGCCCTGGAAACCCATGTGAGCTTCCAGGCCAGGTGTGTGGGAGGCTCTGGCATGGAGAAGAGCTCCAGAGGGCTCGGTCAGTGCCGAAACAGCTCTCTCACCCACGCAGGCAGCTCTGCATTTCCTTCAACAGCTATGGTCTTCTGGCCACTGCCCAAGCTCTCTCCTCTGCTTGCCCAGGCAGAACCTATATGCCAGCAAGAGCTCTTGGTGCCTGTGGGGACTGTGTAACTCAACATGTGAAGCTGACACTCAGGACGCATCCGTCTCTGCTGCTGG
>NW_024412401.1:36060730-36124085 GCF_014898765.1 Herpailurus yagouaroundi
TATATATTATATATATATATATATATATATAATATATAATGTTTATTATATATTATATATATATTTTATATATATATAATGTTTATTATATATTATATATATATAATGTTTATATATATATAATGTTTATTATATATTATATATATATATATATGTTAAAGTTATATATATATAAAAGTTAAAGGATGGTTGCCCAGCTCATAGAAATGAACTTTCATTCATAGCTGGAGAGTTGTGAATTTTTAGGGTTTATCTATTACCACAGCATCACCTCGACCCTTCTGACTGTTATATCATTCGAGAGCCTGCCCAGACGTCACTCTGGCTCCTTCCTCTTCCATTGTGCTCCTCTCATGTTTTATGAACCCCTTGCTTCCAATGTTTAATAAATGCCTGCTTAGTTCTCTCTCTCCCTCTAACCAGGGCACAAGAGTCTTGCCTTATTTGACTTTGTGATCACCAGATCTCACACAGGAAGTACTTTAGTGTGTGCTGAATGAATGGCCAGAAGTTCTCTTCAAATTCATCTTGGTATCACCAAGGACGTTACCTCTTTAGGTTTTGTCTCCATTATTCCTTAAATAAAGGACCACCTCTCTTTAAATAGGTCTGCAATCTTGGGAA
Source organism: Herpailurus yagouaroundi (assembly GCF_014898765.1). Taxonomy (NCBI): domain Eukaryota; kingdom Metazoa; phylum Chordata; class Mammalia; order Carnivora; family Felidae; genus Herpailurus; species Herpailurus yagouaroundi. The sequence continues at coordinate 36,061,355 of NW_024412401.1, forward strand.
ATTTAGTTACATGTAGCTGTGTTATTTATATAGTGACTGGTCATCAGAAGACGAGATTGTGGGTGATGACATTCATTCTTAGTCACAAATTAAAAGAGAAACATGACAATGACATTTCCACTGTGAGAGAAAAGGTCACCTGGCATTCAGAAGCCCTAATTGCAAGGCCATGTTTACATTCTAATCATCTATGCTTTCTGGAGATGTCATTGCTACTAATACAGAAAGGCTGGGGCCCACAGTCTACTTAGAAGAAAAAAGGAATTACTATTTCCCTAAAAATTTAGATCAGTGATGTCAACCACGAAGTGGGAAGTGTGCATGCATATCAGAATCTCAGAATGGGGGAAAACATAACAAATATTTTGATTTTGGGGTGCCTGGGTGGCTTAGTGAGTTAAGCATCCAACTTGGGCTCGGGTCATGATCTTGAGGTTCACCGGTTTGAACCCCATGTCGGGCTCTGAGCTGACAGATACTCAGAGCCTGGAGCCTGCTTTGGATTCTGTCTCTCTCTCTGTCTCTCTCTCTCTCTCTCTCTCTCTGTCCCTCCCCTCTCTCTCTGTCACTCTGTCTCAAAAATAAACATTTAAAAAATTAAAAAAAATTTATTCTATTGTGAAAATTCATTTTGTAATACAAAATACAGAGAGATTCAAGTGTGACACTCTAGGCTGTGAGGCATGTGGAGAATATGGAATGGGCAAGCAGTCAGAACAAGCTGCAGTTGAGGTGGAAATCGGTGCGCATTTGTTAGCCAAAGGGTGTCGTTTGTGTTGCGTGTTTGGTACCATCTGTGCTACTGTTCCCACTGCAAACACAAAGTAAGTCATCTTTGTTTTAAGGGGAGTGGAGGCTTTTATTTTAAAGCAAGTTTTGATTTGCAGTTCTTAGGATGTGGCAAAAAAAAAAAAAAAAGAGGGGGCTTTGATGAGGATAGAAAGATGAAGAAGCAGAGGCAATTCTGTTTGGAGGTTTGTCTGTGAACGGGAAGATGAGAAGTAGAAGGGTAAAGCGAAAGAGCTTTGGGAGTTGTATTTCCTTGTTTTAAGATTGGAGAGACTCGAGCATGTTTGGTTTTTTTTTTTTAATTTTTTTTTAACGTTTATTTATTTTTGAGACAGAGACAGAGCATGAACAGGGGAGGGGCAGAGAGAGAGAGGGAGACACAGAATCTGAAACAGGCTCCAGGCTCTGATCTGTCAGCACAGAGCCCGACGTGGGGCTCGAACTCACGGGCCGTGAGATCATGACCTGAGCCGAAGTCGGATGCTTAACCGACCAAGCCACCCAGGTGCCCCTTGAGCATGTTTTAAAGGCTGAAAGGAAAATCCAGTACAGGAGATGAGGTGGAAAAAGCAGGAGAGAACGGAGGATGGATATAGATAATGGATTGTGGATAGAGAGAGATCTCGGGGGCAGGGGGAAGGGGTGAAGAAACTGAACAGACGAGGGAAGAGGTTAAGAGGGACAAAGAATTGGGGCACCTGGGTGTCTCAGTCGGTGAAGCATCCAACTTCGGCTCAGGTCATGATCTCATGATTTGGTTTGGTTCCTGAGTTCAAACCCCGCAGGGGGCACTCTGCTGTCAGCATGGAGCCTGCTTCAGATCCTGTGTCTCCCTCTCTCTGCCCCTCCCCTGTCTCTCTCAAAATTAATACACACACACACACACACACACACACACACACGGACAAAGACTTGGTTTGAGAGTCCCTGGCAGGTTTCTGGGGACTGCAGGCCATCATGGTAATCAGGGGGTAGGTAGAAAACTGGATTTATTTGCCTATTTTTATGAATATTTGAACTCCAATGCTAAATTTGTACAAATTTCTGCAGTTCCATACTGAAGTTTGTGGGTGGTCAAAGAAATTCACTCGGCCAAATATAGAAACTATTATCCTACTTCAGGGTGAGGCTAACATTTTCAAACTTTTCAAAAATGGCTAGCTTGCAATTGAGCTTGTTTTGTTTGGAATATAGAATTGAAGCCCTGAAGACATTGAATCTGAGCTATAAAGGCTCAAATACCAACCTTGTTCATTCCTTTAAGCATGTGTTACAAAAATTGATTTCTTGATTATTCCAGTTGATATTTGAATGTCTTTTCATTTGCTCATCTTGTTGATGTTCTAAAGGACAAGAATTTTGAAAGTGGTTTCCAAGAAAAACAAATTCCAACCTCATTCTAGTCCAGCTGCAGGATAAACTCAGGCTAACTTTTCCTTGTGTGTGGGGAGGTAGACCCAAATTTCCTTTGTGAAACTCAGGGTGGGAGGGAAATTCTTCCTTCCTGATTTTCAGTCTTTGCCAGAAAATGCCTCAAGAACAGCTTAAGTGATACGGCGTTGAGTCAGTTGCATAAGAAAACATTTAGAAAAGCACATTGGAAATCTAGGGATGAAGTAGTTCCCTGTTTATCATAAAGAAGAGACCCGGTTTTGTATGCCACAGTATCATTTCCATCAACGTATGAGGCCAAGCTGATTTGTCTGCACCTCGGGCCACAGAAACCAAATAGAGGCAGGCTGTGCCTTCCACGTACATAAGATGCAAGGCTTGTTGTGGGAGCCAGTACACTCAGCACTCACACCGATACTACCTTACTAAGATTAAAAACACGAAGCTTTTCGGGAACACTCTTGCCCTGTTGGTGGGACTGCAAACTGCTGCGGCCGCTCTGGAAAACAGTGGGGAGGTTCCTCAAAAAATTAAAAATAGATCTACCCTATGACCCAGCAATGGCACTGCTAGGAATTTACCCAAGGGATACAGCCCCTAGTGCTGATGCCTAGGGGCACTTGTACCCCAATGCTTATAGCAGCACTCTCAACAATAGCCAAATTATGGAAAGAGCCTACATGTCCATCAACCGATGAATGGCTAAAGAAGTTGTGGTTTATATATACAATGGAATACTACTTGGCAACGAGAAGGAATGAAATCCTCTTCATTTGCAACAACAGGGATGGAACTGGAGGGTATTATGCTAAGTCAGTCAGAGGAAGACAGATTATCATATGTTTTCACTCATATGTGGAACTTGAGAAACTTAACAGAAGACCACGGGGGAAGGGAAGGGAAAAAAAAATTTACAGAGAGGGAAGAAGGCAAACCATAAGAGACTCTTAAAAACTGAGAATAAACTGAGGGCTGATGAGGGGTGGGAGGATGGGGAGGGTGGGTGATGGGTATTGAGGAGGGCACCTTTTGGGATGAGCACTGGGTGTTGTATGGAAACCAATTTGACAATAAATTTCATATTTAAGTACATACATACATACATAAAAACACGAAGTTTTTAAAGACCAAAATACATTTGTTCTCAAAAATTGCCATTGCTTTGTTTTTAGCCGTGATGTTTACATTAGTATAAACTGTCTAATGAGCCTAAAGGGTGCTGTGGGGGGTGTTGTAAGTTTACCAAAGGAGAATAAGGAAGAGTTGAGGAAAAACTGCTCTAAATAGGAAAAAAACAATGCCAAGAATATCCGCAGAGGCTTTACCGTGCTGACAGTACCTTACTTAAATTCAAATTCCTGGCCTAGTTGGAGGGCGTATCTGGTTCTATGAGGACGGTGACTTTAGGATAAGAAACACTTTATTGTGAAGACATTCTAGATTTCAGGCTTTGGGTCTGAGATAGATGGGCAGGGTTTCCTTGTCCACCTGACCCTTTCATGCCCACTGAGATCATTAATTCCAGATGACCCGCTAGACCGTGTGTGGGTTGCCTGGTGTCAGAGTAGGAACGTGGCATGAAACCATGAAGGTTTCTCTGGCTTTATGCTAATTTCCATCGTTTTCTGGCCAAACCACTGTTTAGCTGACATTTCTGTAAGATGATGGTATAATATCATCTTATTATGGGGTGGGGACCCACTTCCCCAGTTTAAGACATCTTTGGCTTCTTCCAAACACCTAGCTAAGATAATTAGGTCTTATGGCAGAGACAAAGGAACATAGCAATCTTTCTCTTCAACTGGATTTTCTAACTTCATTCTTGTATCAGGGCTACAACCTTAGGATCTCAGGGAAAGGGGACATAGCTACTCACTGGAGGTAAATGTAGAACTTTTGGATCATTTCCTGGACTGTTGGATGACTGTTCAATAATAGGTAACTTTAGATAACGTTTATGGTATTACAGGGTTATCCTAAGTACTTTATAAACAGTAACTCATTAATGCCTCACAACAACTATATGAGAAGGGCATTATTATGATCCTCATTTTCTTTTTAAATAAGCTCTACACCCAATGTGGGGTTTGAGCTCACAACCCTGAAATAGGAGTCGCATGCTGTACTAAGTGAGCCAGTTAGGTGCCTCTTCATTTTATAGAGAGGCAACCAAAGGACCAAGTGCAATGGACTGAATTGTGTTCCCCAAAATTCATATGTGGAAGCCGTAACCATCAATGTGACTGTATTTGGAGACGGGGGTCTTCAAGGAGAGCATTAAGGTTAAATGAGGTCACGAGGGTGCGGCCCTAATCCAACGGGACTGGTGTCCGAATAAGAGGAATGGACCAGGGATGCATACACACAGAAAAGCCATGTGAGAACACAGCAAGAGGACTGTCTGCCAGCCAAGGGGAGAGGCCTCAGGGGAAACTAAATCTGCTGACAACTTGATCTGGGACTTCCAGCTTCCAGAACTGTAAAAAGATAAATTTCTGTTTTTTAAACCACCTAGTTTGTGGTATTTTGTTGTGGCAGCTAGCAAACTAATATACCATGAAACTAAGAAATTTGCCCAGGATCACACAGCTCTTAAACGGGAGAGCTAAGATTTGAACCCGGGTAGTCTGGCTTCAGCAATCATACTCTCAACCTTTTTCTGTCTTCATCCAATGAGTTAAAGCCACACTTCTCAACAGAAATATAATGTAAGCCACAAATTTGAACCTCACGTGTAATTTACAATTTTCTAGCAGTCACATTTTAAAAAACAGATAAATTAATTTTAATAATGTATTTTATTTAAAATTTTAAAAAAATGTTTATTTTTGAGACAGAGACAGAGCGAGTGGGGGAGGGGCAGAGAGAGAGGGAGACACAGAATCCGAAACAGGCTCCAGGCTCTGAGCTGTCAGCATAGAGCCTGATGAGGGGCTTCAACCCACGAACCGTGAGATCATGACCTGAGCCGAAGTTGGACACTTAACCATCTGGGCCACCCAGGCGCCCCTTAATAATGTATTTTATTTAACCCAATGTACCAAAGTCTTATTTAAGCATTTAATCAATATGAAGTTATTAATGAGATATTTAACAGTCTTCTTTTGTACAGAGTCTTCCAAATCAAGGGCTTATTTTGTACTTACAGCACATCTCAATTTGGACTAGCCACATTTCAAATAAGCCACACATGGCTGGTGGCTACCATACTGGACAGCATAGGATTAAAGCACTTTCACGCGTCTCCATTGTGCACAAGATAAAATCAAGACTCCACCCATGTTTCTAGCTTCATGTCCTTCCTAGCTGCAGACTTTTTAAGCTCCTAAAATTGGCAATACTTAAATGTTAGCTTTCCATTCACACCATGCTGCTTTTCAGCTTGGTATCATGCTCTCCCCATTGTCTGGATGCCCTTCTTCTCATCCATCTGGCTTTTCCTGCCTCTTGTAGATACCCTGTTCAGGTTTCCCCTCCTCCCGGAAGCCTTTCCTACAGCCCACACTGAATTGGATGCCTTTTTTTTTTTTTTAATTTAATTGTTTATTTTGAGAGAGAGAAAGCATGTGTGAACTTGCACAAGTGGGGAAGGGGAAGAGAGAGAGGGGGGCAGAGAGAGAGAATCCCAAGCACGTTCAGCGAAGTCAGTACAGTGAACTCACGAACCGTGAGATCATGACCTGAGCTGAAATCAAGAGTTGGACACTTAACTGACTGAGCCACCCAGGCGCCCCGGATACCTCATCTATGTGTTTCCTCATAACATTTCATCCTAATTCATCCTGACATTTAGGTCTTCTTATTATACTTATTTGTATATGTGTCTGCCTCTCTGATTATACTGTGCGCTCAGTAGCAGATATGCTTTATTTATCTCTGTGCCCAACACAGAATCTGACACATAAAAGGCAACAGTAAAGTTAAGCTGAACTTAATACACATGCTTTGGCATACAAGATTCTTCATCCTGGTTGACCAGAATTTCCCCCAAATCATGAGGAAACCAGGCACAGGCCTCCTGGAGGGAAATATGGGTGGGCACTAGAGCTACGTAAATGTGGGTGTGTGGGGTGCTGTGTCTCTATAATCTCAAGACTCCTTAAATAAACATAAAATCAAAGTAAAATCAAATTTTCTATGCAAAAGCAGTGTCAAAAGTCAGATCTTCAAATTTCACCAACATACCTATTGAGAAGACAAAGCTAGTTTACTGCTTACCTCAGTAAGCTTTGAAAAAGCTTTGGCTGTGTCTCAGATGGTCTCAGATAGAGGGAGTAAGGTCAGAATTAGGTGGAAGTTTGATTTAAGACAGGTTTTTCAAAGAAGGGATGGGAGGGGGGATCTTGGTTAGGATTGGGTGAAGGTCACAATATCACAGTCCCGGAATGATGTAAATAGCAAGGTAAGGATTTTAAGGGGAAGACTCAAGACTCAAGGGCAAAAATGATTGTTTTCCACTGAAAACTTGATGAGTATTTCTTTAAGATCTTATATGAAACATCAAACTACCTACACAGGAGACTCCTGGAAAAATCAAAGTCACCCTAATGAAGACAGAAGAGTAGCAAAGTCAGGCTAATGAAAACAAAGGATTCTCCCTAAACTGATTTAGCAGGATTCTGGCAAAAGTTGGGCTCATGAGGACAGGCCCAAGGATGAGGTCTATTTGAGAATAAGAGTTTAAAAGAGCTTGACTAGAGGTGCCTGGGTGGCTTAGTCTGACTCTTGATTTTGGCTTAGGTCACAATCTCTCGGTTCCTGAGCTCTGTGTCCAGCTCCACACTGACAGCATGGAGCCTGCTTGGGATCCTCTCTCTGCTGCTGTCCTGTGCACACCTTCTCTCTCTCTCAAAGTAAGTAAACATTAAAAAAAAAAAAAAAAAAAAAAAAAAAAAAAAAAAGAGCCTGACTCAAGTTTTGTCAAAGGGAGAGTCTATGTCAACGGGGAGCAGCCTAAGGTCCTCTTGGCTTGCCTTTCCTGGCATGGAACCATTGCTTCACAAGCCAGGGCAAAAGTGACAGGGACCCAGTATTCTCAACATGCCACACCTGAGGAAGAGCCTCCGTTCCACAAAGAGTGGCTGAGTAGAAGAAGGTCCCTACTTCTTGACCACACTTGGACTTAGTGTCAGCAATAGGTGGCTGTGAGAAGGATGAAAAAGGTATTGTTCTGCTACTGGGGATGTTCTGGGTCTCAGCAGTGTGGGACCTGGGGACAGGTTGCCATCTTGGTTCAAATACCACAGACTCTCACCTTTCTTATTATGTTTTCTTACCTAGCTGTTCTTCAATAAATGTTTCCTTATGTGCTGTTTGCCTTTAGGAACATTTCTGGAGTCCCCCGGGGCCCCCCCCCCCCACCTTTTTTTTGTAGCTTCACTTTTACTGGGGAGCAGGTCAGTGGAGCACCTTATGACATCATGCCAGAGTCAGTCCTCAGAAGTATTTCTTTTAAGATCCATGGCTGGCAAAGTTGTTCAAGGAGACTCAGGATGAAGGACAATATGTATTAGATTGTAAGTGGTGATTTTATGTATGCAGGAAAGGATCTAAAGCTTTGAATTAGTACACAATGGACGATTATGTGACTAACAATCCTGTAACGTTAGAGGTTAACTTATAGAATGCCATTAAGGTGTGATTTAAGAAAGCATATATATCCAGTAGAGGGGTGCCTGGGTGGCTCAGTGGAATAATCATCTGACTTTTGATTTCAGCTCAGGTCACGATCTCATATTTATGAGATCGAGCCCCATGTCAGGCTCTGTGCTAACAGCACGGATCCTGCTTGGGATTCTCTGCGAGAAGTGAAAGGTTTCACTTTCTGAAATAAAACAAAAAGCTGTGCTATCTAGTTAATAGGTTTACAACCTTTTGGAAATATGTACGAACCTCTCCCAACAATGGAGTCCCAAATCCTTAGACGCTTCACTTCCTGGTTCTTTTTATCCTCTCCATTTTGTGGGCTCTGCAATGAGCATGTGCCAAAGAACTGAAGTTTCTGCATCACGTGAGGGGATGTACATTTGTTCCAATCAGACTACTTTTTGCCTTACATGGGCATAGGCAACTTCCGGCTAATGGTGTAGCCTCTGTAGTCCTCAGCCAATGAGGAATCAGGGGAGGGACCTGCACACTAGGAGACTAACCTACCAGAGTGTGCCTGTCCATCAGACAGGCTCTTGCAAGAATGTTGATTAAAGCCCTGCTTCACTGTGCTCAGTCTCCATGTCCCTCCTTTGATTGGGTCAGTGGGCTTACTTCTCACATTCACTCTCTCCTCTCTCTCTCTGCCCTCCCCAGCTTGCTCATATTCTCTCGCAAATACATAAACTTAAAAAAAACACATCTATGTCCAGTAGAGAAGAGAACCCCAAGTGTTGGGTTTAATTGCTTGAAGATTAGCTGGTTTTATATCTAAATTAGAAATTTCATTTTAGAATTTCTTTTCCCACTGATTACATGAAACGTAGTTCTTTTCTACACAGCTTGTCATCCTGCCAGCTCCTTCATTGAGTTAAATAAAACTTTAACTCGTGTCTATTATTGTATGAGAATTATGTTTTTAACAATTAAAAAATTTTACTTTCAAACCTCTGTAGTCTCAATTCTGAATTTTTTTCCTACATAGATAGCACAGACCACAGATAGTAAGATTAAGGAAAAGACAGTTTTTCTGAAACTCTGGCTCCTAAGGTCCTGAAGATTCTCTTAGCAGGGTCATGCACTCCTAGGGGAAAATGTGTTATGGACTAATTTGTGCCCCCACCCTCACCCACCCACCAAATTCATGTTAAAGTCCTCCAGTACCTCAGAGTGTAACTATATTTGGAGATAGGGCCTTTAAAGCTGTAATTAAAGTAAAATGAGGCCAGATGGGTGGGCCCTAATCCAATATGACTGGTGTGCTTATACAGAAAGACATACACACACACACACACACACACAACCATGAGGACACAGAAGGCAGCCATGTACAAGTCAAGCGGAAAAGAAACCAACTATCTAATACATTACACAGGGGAATATTTTGGGTTCCTTGGGACTGACCAGATGTAGGAAACCTTTGCTTCTGGGGGACATCATCGAAGAAATTATGGTACCCCAAAAATGTATAGGTTAGAAGCAACAGTCTCAGTAAGGGTAGGGATCTGCAAATACTGCAAATACAAATAATGTAAAAGATAATTGTGCCGTTGGGAGTTTGTCACAAAATTCCCAAAGCCCTGACGTGGAGAGTAGGTATTTTTGTAGGTTGAGGCAGGGCCCCCCCCTCCCCCCACTTCCTTCTGTATTTATTCAGCTTTCTGTGTATTTCATTAATCAGCTGGCCGCTTGGTTTAGACAAGATTGTTGGTCTATAATAGCCAGTTTGCAAAGTTACCAGAAAACACCAGGGTTCTATCTATAATGGTCTTAGTATTTTTAGTTCAGGAATGGAGGATGGGCACTGCCAAGGTAAAGAATTTAGGGCTGGTCCCACCATAAACTCCTACCACTGCAAGGCAATGGCAACTCTTTATTTATTCAACAGATAATCTACCATATGCTGGTCTCTGCATGGGTGTTTTAAGGAAAAACTGCTACTTACTGAACAGGGGTTATCATTAGAATCCTGTAATCTCTTTAATCTTCATGCCTTTATTTGTGAGAATTCAGGGTAATTAATCTGAAAAAAATTAAAAGAAAAAATTTTTAATGCTTATTTATTTTTGAGAGAGACAGAGAGAGAGAGAGAGACAGAGAGAGAGAGAGAGACAGAGACAGAGTGTGAGCCAGGGAGGAAGAGAGAGAGAGAGGGTGACACGGAATCCAAAGCAGGCTCCAGGCTCTGAGAGCTGGCAGCACAGAGCCTGATACAGAGCTCGAACTCACAAACTGTGAGATCATGACCTGAGCTGAAGTCACATGCTTAACCAACTGAGCCACCCAGGCACCCTAAAAAAATTTTTTTTTAATGTTTATTTATTTTTGAGACAGAGAGACAGGGTGTGACAGGGGGAGGGGCAGAGAGGGAGACACAGAATCCGAAGCAGTCTCCAGGCTCTAAGCTGTCAGCACAGAGCCTGATGCGGGACTCAAACTCAACCCATCAGATCATGACCTGAGCCAAGTGAGTCACCCAGGTGCCCCCACAGTAATTAATCTAAAAGTGAGCTAACTTGTCATACATCAGGCACACAAGCAAACAATTTTGTAGCTTGAAGATCTGCTGTGTGTGTGTGTGTGTGTGTGTGTGTGTGTGTGTGTGTGTGTGTTTAAAGAAAAAAAACCTGGAAGCCATGTTTTGAATATACAGATCTTATGCTTGTTTTGGAAAATCTGAAACTGATAGCCACTGTTCTTGGACCCTATTGAGAGATGTTTAAAAACACTAGATATCAATAAATCAGGTAGATTCTTCATATATATATATTATTTTTATTTTTATTTTTTATTTTTTATTTTTTTACTTGTTTAACCAGTATTTGTTAAGTACACAGGGTAGTGCAGTTGGTTCTGGACATACAATGCTGGCTTTTAAAACAGCACCATGGGGCACCTGGGTGGCGCAGTCGGTTAAGCGTCCGACTTCAGCCAGGTCACGATCTCGCGGTCAGTGAGTTCGAGCCCCGCGTCAGGCTCTGGGCTGATGGCTCGGAGCCTGGAGCCTGTTTCCGATTCTGTGTCTCCCTCTCTCTCTGCCCCTCCCCCGTTCATGCTATGTCTCTCTCTGTCCCAAAAAAAATAAATAAACGTTGAAAAAATAAAATAAAATAAAACAGCACCATGACTTTGTCTTCATGGAGTTTATGGTCTAGTGCAAAAAATGGCTATTAACCAAATGATCATGCAAAGACAATAATAACCAACTACAGTATGCACTCTGAAGTCACCTACTGATGCCAGGAAGTTGTTACAGATAACCAAGTCAGGTTTCATCAGCCTAATATTCTATTGCCAAAAAGGGGCCTTGCTGTGACCTGAAAGTGGATGTAAACTAGCTTTCTGTCAACACAGAGAACACAGCCTTGGAAGTCACACAAGCCACATTTTTCATAGTATCTGAGAACCAACCAACCTGTTCCAAGCACGTAGCTAAGCTGATACTGAAATCTGAAGAAAAAATTTCCTGTTACCCAAAGGAGGAAGAGGGAGAGAAGAAAAATCAGGTAGATTCTTTAGAACTAGTTTGTAAGCCAGCATCAAGTTACAACAAAAGACACACCAGTCCTTTGCACCATTACTATGTTCCTTGATGGCATGGCTAGAGTAACTTTTCAACTTTAAGCTTCCCAGCAAATATATGTGTCTATGAAATTGGTCTACATAAAACTACAACAGTAAGAGGTATGGGGGGTGAGAGAATCATTGGGACATCCTAAACCTTCTTTTTTATTATTTTTTTTAATTTTAGAGAGCAAGCATGAGCAGGGGAGAGGGGCAGAGGGAGAGAGAATCTTAAGCTCCATGTTCAGAACAGAGCCCAATGTGGGGCTAGATCTTGTGACCCAGGGATCATGACCTGAGAGGAAATCAAGAGTTGAACACTCAACTGACTGAACCACCCGGGTGCACCCCTCGCACCTTTTTTAAAAAAAGTAAGTTTTTATTCCTACTCAAATCATTTTATCTCTCTCATATTTTCTCATATTTATTGCTTTTGTCACAAAGAATAGATATGCAGTAGAAATCCTTAGGATAAACTAGGAAATTGGAGTATACAGCTATGATTAATATATCAAAAATCTTTTCCAAAAGAAACACAAAATAAAATCAAAGGTAGTATAAAAATAATAAAGCATTAACAAACTAAAAAACAAACTTATTTGGGAGATCAAAACAACTGAAAAGCAAGTTCTTTAAAAATACTTCTGGCAAGATGGCTGAAGAAAAAGAAAGGCACGACTGAAAAAAAAAAGATTAAAAAATGACTAAAATTACGAATTAGGTAGACTTTTAAAAATACTATACAATAAACAAGGGCACTTAAATGGCTCAGTTGGTCTGACCCTTGATTTCAGCTCAGGTCATGATCTCATGGTTTCTGAGACTGAACCCCACAATGGGCTCTGTGCGGACAGTGTGGAGCCTGCTTGGGATTCTCTCTCCCTCTCTTTCTGCCCCTCCCCCCACCCCCTCTCACAATAAACAATTAAAAAATACTATAAACTTTTTTACCAGTTTGAAAACTATTATATAAAGTGGTTTAAATTATTAATAATCTTCCAAGTGGAAGGAGAGAGTGTGCATGGGTATAGAAAACACTGAATGTGAATTGTACAAGTTAGGTGACAGAAACATGAAGTTTCTTATACTAAGCTTTCTACTTTCACAAATGTTTGAAATTTTTCACAAAAGCACAGGCTTAAAATAAAACACCAAGGCAAATAAAGTTTTGGAGGATGACAGAAAACAAAAGAATCATTTTGAAAACAGGCAAGTAAAGGCCAAGAATCAAGTGTTTACCTTCACAATAATAAATGCAAAAGGCAGGACAGAACTTTGCCATTTTGTTATCCTTACAAATTAATGAATTTATAGGATAGTCAACAATGGCTAGTACCATTTTGACACACTTAAATGCCCAATGCTATCTATGAAGTATTCTTCTCTCTCCCCACCCCCAAAAAAGGAGGGAGGTCAGGAGGAAGGTGAGGAAAGCAGTAGCTCCCAATTTACAGAAAATCTGAAGTGGGGAGACATTAAAGAAGTAACATCATGGGACATACATACTCAGTGAAATCCAGACTGAATTTTTACATAGTAAATAGCTCAATTTCTTCAACAATTAAGTTGCAAGGGAACAACATCAAAATGATGGAAAGGAAAGCTATATACTGTATTGAAAGACTTTATCAGCAACTACAACATATGTACTTACACATACTTAAGTGTTTACAGATGACATCATATGATGACTGGGACTTGCTTCAAAATCATCCAAGGAATGAGATGAATAGATGAAACCAAATCAGTCACTGGTTGCAGTGGGTATTGGGTACATGGGGGTTCATCACACTGATTAGTATATATTTGAGAATCTTAAGGACAAGTTTTGCTAAGCCTTTTGTATAAAGTCTCTTCCTTTAAGGATGCTAGCGAGCTAGGGGTCTTTCTGGCTTTTCTTGGTGGATATATGGGATTAGACATCAAATAGCCCATATGATCAGGCTTATAGTTGCAAAAACAAAACTATTTATTAATGAAAACTTTTCTGGATGAGTTGGGTGTAAAATTTTCAAAAATGTAAAATTTACTTGAAAACAATTTGTGCTTTTTGTTTTGTTGAAGGTACTATTTTTCCTATAGGTATGCCATGGTTAGAGAAATGCCGTACATGTGCAGGAGGGTTACGCTGTGAAACCCAGTTCATGGTATCTTGAGTACTTTACAACAGGTCTTACTTACTAGGATTGAATAATCAGCTAGGTTAAGCACCAAGAATGGTTTATAGCTCCTTGCTGAATTACATTTTTCAAAATCCTTTAAAAAAATTTTTTTAATGTTTATTTTTGAGAGAGAGAGAGAGAGAGAGAGAGAGAGAGAGAGAGAGGGAGAGAGAGAGAGAGAGAGAGAGAGAGAGAGAGAGAGAGATCTGAAGCAGGCTCCAAGCTCTGAGCTGTCAGCGGAGCCTGACTCGAGTCTCCAACTCAGGAGCTGTGAGGTCATGACCTGAGTTGAAGTCGGATTTTTAACTGACTGAGCCACCCAGGCGCCTCTCAAAATCCTTTTAATTGAAGTATAACACACAGATAAATGTACAAATCTAAAGTGTCCAAGCTGAATGAATCACCAGAAAGTAAACACTCCTGGATAACTGGTGCAAAGGTTAAGAAATCAAACATTAACCACACACCAGAACCTCTCATGCCCTCAATTACCACCTTTCCAAAGGTAACCACTATCTTGTTTTTGATGTAAATGGAATTATACATTATCTACTCTTTTGTGTACAGCTTTATTTGTTCAACATCACATCTGTGAGATTCTTCATGTAGCTTTTATGCAGTTTTATTATATATTTTGCATAACTATAAAGTATTCCATTTTATAGATTATGAAATCTCTTTATCTCTAATAATGCCTGATGCCTTGAAGTTTACTTTAATTAATACAACTAATACCAGCTTTCATTTGGTTAAATGGCCCTGCGTGGAACACCAGAATTATTAATTTTTCCTGGTGAACTATACTTTGTACCAGCAGAGTTGAAAGTTCTACATTCAAACCCGATGGCTTGTAAGTGCAGTATTTCCAACAAAATTATTAGAATTTTATCAGTTCAGTGTATTTTGCTAGAAACACAGTGATGAATTTCCACTAAAAGCTGAAATAGGAGAACAGAAAAAAAAAATTGATGATGTAGGAATAATCACTCAGATTGCAAAGAGTGGAGTTTAACACTTTGAACTATTCCTAAGTTCAATTTTCAGTCCTAGTTCAATCAACAAATGTTGGCCATTAAAAATCTGACATAGCTTTGATGGTGTCCTCTGATTTCTTCAACTGTCCTTCTAGTATTGGTATATCTTAGAAATGGCCACTGCTCTGAAATGGCTCATTTCTAAAAGTGAAGAGGGGCTCAGTCGGTTAAGTGTCCAACTCTTGGTTTCGACTCAGGTCATGATCTCACAGCTAGGTTTGAGCCTAGCCTTGGGCTCTGCGCTGACAGTGTGGAGCCTGCTTGGGATTGTCTCTCACTGCCCCTTCCCTGCTTATGCGCTTTCTCCCTCTTTTAAAATAAGTAAATAAAAAAAAAAAAAAAACCTTAAAAAAATCTTTTAAAAAATGAAGACTAGATAATTATTGCAGTGTATGTGTTCCTACATATTAATAATTAGCTATAGGATAGTTTTAGCCACATGTATTCAGACTAGAATTGCCTAGAGAGGCCTCAGGATCCATTCTGGGGGCTTGCTATTGAAGGCAAGAGTTTAAGACTATTTGGTTTATGGATTTAGGCTGACATTCCACAGTTACACAAGAGAGGAAAGACCATGTCAAGGCACGGGGAGAGGATGGCCATCTATAAGCCAAGGAAAGAGGTCTCAGGAGAAATCAACCCTGCTGACACATTGATCTGAAACTTCAGTCTCCAGAATTAAGAAAATTAATTTTTGTTTAAGTCACCTAGTCTGTGGTACTTTGTCATGTCAGCCCTAGCAAAGTAATACAAACAGCAACTGTTTTTAAGAGTTCTCAAACTTGCAACTTGTAATTACATTTTCAGCTTAAACTTTTCAAAAGGAGGTAAGCATTTTTTTTACTCTTCAGCAGAAACACCCCCACCACTATGCAATGCTTTCAAATTGGTCTTAGTAGCTTTCAGAACAGCATAGAAGTACCTCAATCCTGCGTACAGACATTCAAGATCACAATCCTAACAGTTGGCAGGACAGAACCCCTAGGGGCAACACTGAGTACTGAGTAATGCCAAAGAGTCCTGGGTTCTAGTCCAGATTCTGCAATTAACTGTCATGTGGCCTTGGGCCGGTCACTTTCTTCTCTGCACTGCTGATCTTTAAAAAGTGTAAACTGAACTAGGTGGTCTCTTAGATCCATTTATTTCCAAACTACATGACTCAGGGATGGTTGTAAGCCCTCTACTGTGTAAATGAGCATTTCACAGAAAAGCAAGTTTAAAACCTCATTTGGCCATAGTGTTATTTTATCTTTTGTTGATAAAAATGTCTGTAATGCTGGAAAAAAAAAAAAGTAATTACATTTACGGATACAAGAGATTTTACAGGCTAGCCAGCAAAGATCAATAGTGGTTACCTAATTTCCTATTCCATTAAAAATAAATTCCCACTTCCAAAAGATCCTTAGTAAAAGATTAAAGAAAACTCCTACAACCCAATAGGTCTTTAAAGAACACAGAAATAATACTTTTGTCTAAGTAAAAGCAATATATAGGCAGCTGTAGCTGTGTTACCTTTTAACGAAAAGCAACACAAATTTGGTCTGGAATGACACCTCATGTTTCAAGTATGTATACTAATCCCACAGGAAGCCAAAAACCGAACTGGAAAAAGTGTTCCAACTCTTGTTTGGCAATCACATTTATATGAAGAGTTGTGCGTGTTAGACACTTACACAGAAAGGTGGAGAAAGGGAGAGAGGAGAGAGAAAGAGAACTCATGCAAGTGTGCCAATATGCTTGTGCTACAGGGAGAGGGCCATAGAAGTTGTTGCATTGTAGGACTATTAGAAAAGCACTATGCTTTTCATTAAAAATCATTCCTTAATTAATTAAAAGAGAGGTGGTTAGCAGACTTAAGGTTTCATCAGTTTTTAAAGCTGTATGAATATGTGCTTGCTATGATCCCTAACTATGACAAGTTTAGATGGATGGCTATGAAAAAGAAAAGAAAATATGACATCATTAGAATTACAAGTAAGACAAGAAGAAACCCAAAGTACAGACACAAGAACACAGAAAAATTTTAAGAGAGTACAGATGTCATGACATTTATTAAAAGGCATGCTACAATGCTATACTTGTTAGGAAAAGAGATTAGAGATACCAAGTAATTGTCAGCAAATATACAAACTGAACGAAAATGGAATATACTGTAGTGTACAGAAGCTTGAATTAACCATGCACTACGCATTTAGAAAATATGTTTTTTAATATTTTATCTTCTCTTTGCATTTATAACATAATTCACTTAATCACAGAATCCTCTTCTTCCAACACCACAAACTGTGTTACAAATGAAAGCTGGTACTGCTGCTTATCAAAATATACAAGACAATTGATGTTTTATATAAAACCACTTTATATGTTAACTTGTTCCCAAAAACCTTTTTTTTTTTTTCTTTTTTGGCCTGGTTAAAAAAAATGTTGTTACAAATATTTACAGCATCTTCTTCTGTTAGATGAACATTCTTATAAACTGAAAAAGGGAATTTTATGAACAGACCACATAAAACACAAGACAATGTCAGAGGCTCCTAGCTGTGCTATTTTTTTTTTCTTAAATACAGTACTGAAAATGCCCATCAAACCCTTGTCATCCTAATCCATTCTGTTCACATTTATACTCCCATTTTCTCTAAGTAGTCTATTCACCAATAGGAAGTAGAAAGTAAAGGCCGCTTTGCACTGGGTCTTCTTGCAGAAAGGAGCTTGGGAAGAAATGCTTAATGAGAGGAGTTAAAACCAGAACAGTTAAGTCTTTGGTCAGAGCAATGAGGTGACATTTTGATGCAAAACTTTGCTTGGTCAGCAATCTATAATTAGTACTTTCTGGATATGGGATGAATTTTTAAAAGATCTGGGTAACAATGGTAAGGGGGGAAAAGGCCAGAGCATGTTTTGTTTTTTAAATGACATCAAAAATATCTATTTAAATATTTGTTAATACAACTACTACATAGATTCAAAAACTGAAAATAACAACAACAAAAACAAAATCTGTTTACAGTGCTGACTTAAGCTTGCTATAAGCAGCTTTCGATCATGACTATTATCACCAAGGTCACTGGACCAGACAAATATCCCTGTTTTCTGGAACATATGCCTCAGGTTACAAAAACAAAAATGACGACCACAGAGATTTAGAGCGGCTCATTCTTGGACCTGCACAATGCTATATAATGAATATCATGTGATAAAGGCAGAAGTGTAACTGAAACCTCATTTCTACAGTTACAATTCTTTGCTTGTATGAATAGTCTGTGAGATAACATTCTTTTAAAACTTTATAGCACATATTTCCTGAAAACCAGAATACTGATAACTACCTTAGTCTCAAATAGGAAGAAAAGGTCAATTAAGACTACTGAAGAAGGCACATAAACTTTGGTCCTGTTTTGTTTTCTTCCCTCTATAAAACCCCCCACTAATATTTTAGTAATTTTCTACTCTTTAAACCATTCATAACTGTTAGAATTTGCTGTGAAAAAAGACTGCAAATAGTCTTGTAGATAACAACACAGCTCTTTTGAAGGACAGCTGAGTTCTATTTTCTTTAAAGGAAAACTTCTGTGCAATCTAAATTGTATTTTTTAAGCACAATAATAGAATATTTTAAGTCTGGCAGTTTTATTCTTGTTAACGACTGATCAAGGCGAAAGGCTAAGAAAAATGCTTTTACGCATAGTCATGCTGTCTTTTTGGTTTAAAAATAGCAGTACACATTAGGTTTTCTAAGAGATAGATTGATAGTTTGGCAAACTTAGGGTTTTTAAGTGACTCAAGGGGGGGAAATACACATACTTTTGAGCTTGTCACCTTCTGCCCAAAAATATTTAGTGGGACCAGAAATTACATGATAATATATTCATTATATAAATTCCACTGCCTAATGACATTTATGAGAGTTATCTCTTTATCATCTGAAGCAGAACCAATGATCACCATCCTAGGTGGAGCCAAATAAGACATTGCTCCCTTAAGGAATTAGGCAGGCAGAAATTAAGTCTTTAAAAATTGTGAGATCTGCAACTTTTAACTACAGAATAAGAAACATTACTAAAAATAACATCATAATATTTACTTTTAAAGACTATATGGCATTCTATTGGAGCTACCGGGGAATTCTGATATTCTTCAGTAAGTTATTGATTAAGATATTAAGATACTGGGTCATTTTTCTATTTGTATCTCACACAAAACACATTTTACTGCTATGCAAGTTATTTAAATCTCAAACTTTTTGGCATACATTGCTATTGCTGAACGTGTACTGCTATTTTTTGAAGACCTGAATATATATACTTTGTGTACAAGTCAAGACACCTCCAGAAGTGATTAAGACAACAGTCCTTAAAATAAAGTAAATAAACTTAAAAAATAGGATACTATGACAGCTCAACAGTGAAAATAAACATTGCTTAGAAGATACTGAATAAATGTATGCCAAAACAAAAGTATGAAGATCTAGTTTTTCCACTACCCTGATATCTTTAAATCTCTCTACAGAAACTATGCCAACAAATACTGTAGACCTCTATAATTCAAATAGTAAATAACTCAATATGGGCAATATCCATGCACTACAGCTAATTTCAGACACAAATTGAAGATTTCAAACGTACTGTTTTAGACAAGAATATCTCACTTTTCCAAATCTTAATTTGATTTTGTCAATAAATTAAAATGTATGTAATGTGTATATGTATGTACATTAGAAGAGTGCATGTATATGTATACATACTTACCTACACACACACACACACACACACACACACACACACACACATCCCTGAAAAAGATTCAAATGTTCTCTCTCAGATTTAAAGGCCATTTCCTACTTCAAAATTAACATTCAACACTATTACTATCTCCTTTCTGCTACACTGACACTAAATGTTATGAGAATCATGAATTAAAATTACACCGTAATTCCTAACTCAAAGCAAACAAAATAATCCAATAAATGTGACACTGAAAATTATAATAGTGCCTGTATGGAAGGAAAAAAGAAGCAAATTTGGGGAGATTTCTCAAAAAAAAAAAAAAAAAAAAAGTTTTTTTTTTTCCTCTCCCCTCTTACCAGAGGGGTAAAAATGTGTAAACACACATTTTGTAAAGTGAAAAAAATAAAAACTATATAGCTAATTATTACTATCTATTCAGCCAATGCTAAAATGGATTCATTTGAAATGAATCTCAATTTAGTGGCCTCCTTCCTAGTCTATCAGATACCTGCTCCTCAGTGTGAAGTGAATTGTTTTTTATAACCTATAGTATCTTTTGTAGTCTCCAATTTTCTGTAAAATTTTTGTAAAAATCTTCCAACATTCGAATTAATGGCTGCAATATAGTAAAGAAGTGGAGATACTCTTTTTAAAGGTGAGATGAGCTACTCTGAGAATCTGAAAAGTGTAAAAGGGATGGACAAAAATGACCCCTATGACAAATTCTGCTTTAAAAAAATCTAATCAAGCATTGAAAAAATAATGAACAAATGCAAAGTTTCTTATTAAAAAGAAATAATTTTACATTATAGAATCACTGAAGTAACATTAAAATGCATTCTTACACTCAACCAAAAAGAGAAAGGGACAGAGTATGAGAAAGGACCCACCTTCTCATACCCCATATAATGTGGACACTTAGTAATAAAGTTACATTAACAAAGAAGAGCATCACACTGTACTGAGAAAAACCAAGTAATCCTGAGACAAATTCTAATGGGTGATAAAGGTTAGACAAGATTCAGAAACTGAAATTGTATTTTATAGTCCCAAACTGGTATGCTATAACTGGCAATGACCACTATTGGTCACAAAGTGAAGAGGCCTACAGGTGTGCAACTGAGTTATTCCCCAAACCATTCACCCTTCCCCACCCCATTTCTGCACCAAAGCACCAAAAATTTGAATAAAAACTATTACTTATTGAAAACCACTTAAAATTGCAATGAAAAACTTTAAAATCCTTACCAAAACAGGGAAAAAAAACCAAAATGCTCACCAAGCCCACAATATAGCTTTCAAGATACTTAGATAAAATTCTAACCTATTGTATCATAAGCACATAATAAGGCACATAATAAGAAATTAAGTAAATAGACAGTAATTCTGAATAAGTATTAGAGATTATAGTGGTACAAAAAACCCTTGAGATTAATTTTTTTCTAAAAGAAGACCTTACCAAAAATAACTTTTAAAAAATCTGTCAAACCATATGATAGACCTGAATATTTTCCTTGTAAACTTTTTTTTCTGAAAACAATTATAAAAAAGTAGTTTATAAGTAGGATTATTTTTCTTTTTAAATTTTTGAAGATCATATTACTCGGCAAATAGTATCATTTTGAAAATTAAACCATGATTTTTCCTCATAAAATTACTATTTCTTTTGACACCTTAACAGATCTTGGATTCCACTTAATTTCCTTTGGGGACAACTGAGACACTTCATTTCTCCAAATAGTCTTAAAAAATTAAAGATATGTATTCTTCAAAGGAGTGTCTTACAGTGAAAAAAAGAAACAATTGAAAGAAAATGTGCAAGTTTATAAATTTTCTTCCAATACAACCCAATTTGTTTATGTATAATATCTATCAATACATGCCTAACAACTGATATAATTTAGAAGTGAACATAATTTCCTATAGGGGTCGAACTTCTGAATCATAAAGTTAAAAACTTTGTTGTAAGTAATTTTAAAAGCCTGTATGTTTAAATTTTTCCAAAGTACAAAGGAGTTTAGAAATGTTGTATAAGGCTGATCTGGACCCAAACTAAAAGAAAGACTGTCCTCTTGAAATCCAATTTAATACAGGGAATTAAATTATTAAAAAAATTCTTTTCCTGATTTTTTTTTCCTGAAGGTTATTTTCATAGACACTAAGGTACAAAGGTACAAAGGAAAAAACGAACCTTTGATCACATACTGGCAAGGGGGAAAAATGGAAAAAAAGAACGTCCCTTAATTTTCTGAATATACTTGGATATCAAACTCAGAGTTATTTTTGTGAAAGAGGCAGAATTGGTCTTGAGTTGCTTCAGTCTATGTCTGAAGGTTTTACTGAAATTATGGTCCAGTCTTAGAAGAAAAATTCACAGAAAAATCAGATTGTAGATTTTGAGAAGGAAACTCTGAGGTGATGATTTTCTCCAAGGTCATGGTTATGAAGTTCAATGAGGGCCTGGATTGCTTCTTCCACAGATCCCAACTGAATGAGTGCCATTTTGCGATCTTTCCTGAAAATAATGGAAGAAATATAAAAAGTATGTAGAATTAATTTTACCCACAAATCTCCCCAACCCTAGAAGACTTCATTGAACTACCTTTAAAATTTGCACACCACTTAAAATAATGTATTTCTTGAAAGCATGGACTTACTGAAAGAATTTAAAAGCCTTCACTGAACATCCAGCTTCTGTGAAAAGGTTCTTCAGATCATCCACTGTAACAGAAGGGCTGTGAAAACATCACAGAGAGTGTCAACTATCTTAGCCCCAGTTCTCAAATGAACCAAAGATTAATTTTCAACTGTCAAATCTTCAGAGTATCTCACATTTCTAAGACAATAAAGCCCTGAAAGGGCTTTTCGAACTGCCCTGAAAGATGTTCAAAGTTGACACATACATGTTCTAAAACAATGTACTTTGGTCTAAAATCTTTTACATAAAATACGGGCAGGTATTGGGGCACCTGGGTGGCTCAGTCAGTTAAGCATCTGACATCAGCTCAGGTCATGATATCATGGTTCATGGGCTCAAGCCCTGCGTCAGACTCTGTGCTGACAGCTCAGAGCCTGAAGCCTGCTTCAGACTCTGTCTCCCTCTCTCTCTGCCTCTCCCCTGCTTGTGCTCTCTCTCTCAAAAATAAATAAACGTTAAAAAAATTTTAAAAAACACGGGCAGGTATTTAAAGAACAAGAAAATCTATCTGTATTTCTTTTAAAGCGATAATTACCCATACCACTGGCTTCAGTAATTAATGTTAATGGTATTTCCAAAACTACTTCTAGTGTTTCCAAAATTACTTCCCAGTTCTGACTTGTTGGCTCTTGACCAGATGTCTACATTTTTAATGGCTTTTAGGGTAATTCTGAATACATGTATGTGGGAGTCAGGCTCTAAGATGCTTCCCCCTCCCCTCACTACTATTGCCTCCTAGTATTCAAGGCCTTTAGATACTCCTCTTCCATAAGGAAGAGATGTCCTCTGTAACCTTTAGGGTACCATAGAAACAATATGTTTGACTTCTTCTTCTTTTTTTTTAACGTTTATTCATTTAAAAAAAAAAATTTTTTTTTTTAACGTTTATTTATTTTTGAGACAGAGAGAGACAAAGCATGAACGGGGGAGGGGCAGAGAGAGAGGGAGAAACAGAATCGGAAGCAGGTTCCAGTCTCTGAGCCATCAGCCCAGAGCCCGACGCGGGGCTCGAACTCACGGACCGCGAGATCGTGACCTGAGCTGAAGTCGGACGCTCAACCAACTGAGCCACCCAGGCGCCCCTCATTTTTGAGAGGCAGAGACAGAGCATGAGTGGAGGAGGGCCAGACAGAGAGGCAGACACAGTATCCAAAGCAGGCTCCAGGCTCTGAGCTGTCAGCACAGAGCCTGACGCTGGACTCGAACTCACCGACTGAGAGATCATGACCTGAGCTGAAGACGGACATTTAACCAACAGAGCCACCCAGGGGTCCTGACGTGTTAGACTTCTAAGGCTATGAGACATTGCAATTCCCACCCTGTCCTCCCTTGAATCATCAGCTCTGGAAGAAACCAGCTACTCTTTCAGAGGGATGCTCAAACACCCATATGGAGAAGTCCTTTGTGGCAAGAAACTGAGGCTGCCTGTCAACAACTAGATTCATAAGTAAGTGAGCCACCTTGGAAGTGGATCCTGTAGCCCCAGTTAAAACTTCAAATTTTTGAGACACTCTAAGTTAAAACTAACCAGCTAAGCCACTCTGTATTCCTGAATCACAGTAACAGTATCAGCTAATAAACATTTTAGATAACTAATATAATGGCCTATCACATGAGAGTCAACTGACTAAATTATTCCAACATAGCAGTTGTCCTATTCACTAATTTCTTATGAGATGATTTAACTGCCATACTGTCTTAAGAACACTGTATCTCATCTCATAACAGCCAGTAAGGATGGTTCAGGAGGACAATGATTGGTTCTGCATGGAGACAGATCTGAGTTCACATTCTATTTCTCATTCATTTGGTGTATGACCTTGAGTAAGGTACTAAACCTGAGTTTCACTGATAAAATGAAACAAATGACTTTATTTCAAAGGTTTTTAGGTATGAATTAACAGAGAAAGAAAGAAAGAATAGTGGTTACCAAGGACTGGAGAGTAGAGGGAAATGGGGAATTACTCTTAATGGGTACAGAGTTTCAATTTGGGATAATGACAAGAATCTGGAGATGGACAGAGGTGATGGTTGTACAATCTGAATGTACTTAATGTGAATGTACACCAAACTGCACACTCAAAAATGGTTAAAATGGGGGCACCTTAGTGGCTCAGTCAATTAAGTATCTGACTGGCTCAAGTCATGATCTCCTGGTCTGTGAGTTCAAACCCTGCATCAGGCTCTCTGCTGTCAGTGCAGAGCCTGCTTTGGATTCTCTGTCCCCCTCTCTCTGTCCCTCCCTTGCTCTCGTGCACACTATCTCTCAAAAATGAATAAACATTTTTTTAAAAGGTTATTATATGGAGATTAAATGAGGTAACAAATGTAAATTGCCAGCATGGTGCCCAGAACTTGGTAGATGGTTCAGAAAATATTAATGTCCTCTCCCTCTTCTGCCTACACATCCTATGTAGGCTGCAACCTGAGACCAGCCCCTAGATAATGTATTTAAGAGGGTAATAATGACAAGAGCCTGCCCTGGTATCCAAATATGTTGTCGCTCTGTCTCCATAATGATGAGCTGCTGCATTTCTAGATCCACATAATCTAGAGATTTTTTAAGGGACTCCTCCAGTTTCTTAGCTGGCATGAGATTTGGGCCATTGTCCAATTCAGATTCAAGGTTCCTTCAGGTAGCCTACCCAGAGACTAGCTGGCAGCCTGAGCACTCAACATTATTTTGGGTAATTACTTTCTATTCCTATTCATCCCCATTCTCATTCTCAATAATGTTCTAGAACTTTTTTACCCTTCTCCATTCCCTCAAGTCTTTAAATTTCTACACACATGGCCATACACAACGCCACTCTTTCCAAAGTTTATTCTCTTTTCATGTATTAGATTAAGTTACATACAACTGCCATCTTCATATGTGCTTAGAGTGCAGAGCCTGCTTGGGATTCTCTCTCTCCCTTGCTCTCTGCTCCTTCCCCACTCAGCTGTCTCTGTCTCAAAAATAAATAAATAAACTTAAAAAAAAAAAAAAAAGATGATGACTAAAGAACAAGTCTCCTACAACACTGGTTAAAATGGAGTAGTCACAATAAAGTAATTTTTAGCTTTTATAAACATTTAAAAAATTATTTATTTTATTTTTGAGAGAAAGACCGCAGGAGTGGAGAAGAGATGGAGAGAGGGACACAGAGGATCCAAGGAGCTGAAGCGGGCTCTATGCTGATAGCAGCGAACCTGATGCAGGGCTTGAACTCACAAACTGTGAGATCGCGACCTGAGCCATAGTTGGACACTCAACTGACTGAGCCACCCAGGCACCCCTATTTTTTTAAAAGCTTATTTTTTATTTTGAGAAAGAGAGAGAAAGAGAGAGAGAGAGAGAGAGAGAGAGAGAGAGAGAGAGAGAGGAAATGCGCACATGCACGAGGTGCGGGGTGGGGTGGGCAGAGAGAGGGAGAGAGAATCCCAAGCAGGCTCTGTGCTGTCATTGTGGAGCCTGGTGCGGGGCTCAAACTCACAAACCCTGACTTCACGATGTGAGTCAAAAGTAAGAGTCCAAATGCTTAACTGACTGAGCCACTATGTGCCCCAGAGTAATTAACATATACATGGTTTTGCAACTTGTAGATAAAGAATAGAAAATTCATATTTACCATATTCTTAGACACATAAATTATTTGAGTTTGTTATATTAATTCTTTACTTCTATACAAAGGGATGAACAAGTATGTACCAATGGAATATTTCTGCATAAACTTATTTTTATGCCCTTTTATAACTGAAAGGTAACTAGTTGCTAATTCTCCATTTGGAAAGAAACTTATCTTTCACTTTTGGTGTATGACTAGAGATATGACTTTAAGACATGATGGTAAATAAGTCATCTTATAAGAAATTGGTGACTAGGACAACTGCTACGTTACAATAATTTCAGAGTTTCTACCTCTCCCAAACCATATACTGTAGACTATTAATCATCTAAATGAATAATAATTAATTAGGTACATACGGGATGTTGGAAAGATGCAGAGTGGCTGATGGTGGAAAAATATTCTGGAAGTTTTTAGAGCCAGGTTTTTTAAAGCGATGCAAAGGACTATTGCTAAAATCCTTAGTCAGACCTTGGTCTTCTTGTCCCTCTCGGGGAAGCTGAACTGCCTGATGTTTGGACAGTGTAGCACGAAGCACTTTTCCGTAAAGTCTCTGCCCACTCAGGTGGTTCATGGCTAGTGCATAGAAGAAAATTAAGAAAAGTTTGGGTATTAAGATAAAGTTCTTGTAAAATTTGTCTAAATTATCATTAAATTCTTTTATTTAATCATTTAAAATTATATTGCCAGTTCTGGGTGTTATAATAGTTTTAAATTCAAAAACTCTTACATATAGAAATGTATTAAATGACTTTACTATGATGAAAGAGAAGCAATTAAACAAAAAATAACTATCTTTCTAGCAGAGTGCTAGAAAGTTCCATAGTGCACAGAACAAGTGCTTAGGAAATGGCTATTGAATAAAGTATTTTAATCTCAAGCAACACATTGTTTTTTGTTTTTAAAAGCAGACTCCATGCCCAAAGTGACTTGAACTCATAACCCTGAGATCAAGAGTTGCATGCTCTACCGACTGAGCCAGCCAGCACCCCTGGCAACACATTCTTTTAATAAAAAAATCTGACTAGTAATATTTTAAGAGCCACTGTGACTATGAACTATAAGGGCATGGAATGCAACTTTCTTACACCATTATTATGAAGTGTGCTCAAACTTTTAAGCCATGAAACAGTTACAGAAAACTTAATTTGGAAGAAAAACAAATAAATAAACAAAATTAAATGAAACAAAAAAAAAGTCACATTTATTAGTTTATACTTAATGGAAAAAACCTAGAGTTTATAAAGGTCCAAACATCAACAATATGTTAAAGTAGATAAACGAACTTCAGACTTCAAAGAGCAATAATTATTTTTTAACCTTTTTTTTTCCCCCTGAAAGAGAGTTCGAGCCTGAAAGGGAGAAGGGCAGAGAGAGGAAGAGAGAGTCCCAAGCAGGCTGTATGGCCAGCACAGAGCCCGATGTGGGGCTCGATCTCACAACTGTGAGATCATGACCTCAGCCGAAATCAAGAGTCAGACGCCTAACCCACTGAGCCACCCAGGTGCCCCTCTTTTTTTAATCTTAAACCAGAAGTAGGCTCAAATAATAATGAAGACATTTGCATAAGAAGGTACCCTTCAGTAAAATGATAGTCCTACCACCTAGAAATTTATTTTATAGGCAAATTCACATACAAAAGGAGGAGGCTTTCATTACTACTATTAACCATAGTACCTAGCTGAGCTTGACTTGCATCTGCCATCTGAACCAAGGCATTTTCTTTCTTATTAAACATAATCTTCACTCGATGTACATCACCATATACTCCTAATGGAAAAGACAAAACAAAACCTTAATTAAACAAAAAAAAATGCCCGTTTAATGTTCAATTTTACTCATACATTTAAAGAAGGCTTCTTTTCTCATATACATATTCCCTGGGCAATTCCACACACGTGCTCCAAATTAACAAATTTGCCTTCTATGTTCTAGATCTATTAATGTACTCAACCCTTTTCACTTGGATGTCCCATAAACACTTCAAATTTAGTATGTCCCAAATGGATTCATTTCCCCTTTTCTCTCCCCGCTTCCAGTGTTCACCAACTCTACCGATATATATTATCATCATTCATATATTTGCTCCAGTCAGACACCTGGGACTCATCTTTTAAGTTCTCCCTTTCCTTTCCATTTAGTCAATCACCCAATCACCAGCATCCATTGATTTTATGGCCTAAATATCTCTTATATTTGTCCACTTCTCCCCATCCTCACCACCATCAAAGCTACCATTATCGTTTCACATCTAAACTACCGTAACAGCCTCCCAACTGACCTCAATACAACCAATTTTTCTGTATTAGTCTTCCCCAAAGGGGATCTAATATTCCAAAGGACTGGTAAAATGATTGGGGTGTAGGGGGAAAATAGTCAAACTCCTATTTATACTGAGTTGATTATATAAGCTAATATGAAAAACTATATTTTACTAATTTTTTAATATATGCATGAAATTATAGGCAGAAATTTCTACAATAGGAAAAATATTGTTTTTTTAAAATTCAATATATCAAAATAGATTGCAGTTTACATGCTTAGAGGGTATCACCAATATAATAAAAATAAGACCCTTAAATATCAGTAGCACCATAACCACACTTTGTTATGTGACAAAAAAAATGACTATGAGTATCTTCAAGGGACACAAAAGGAGTGCTGGTTATCCGGTGGGCAAGCACCTAACAGCAACTAAAGTCAGAGATGAATGGTACTTTTAAAAAAGACAAGTATTCTGAATTCCAAATTAGCTGTCCTTCTCAGAAGTGACAAGTGGCTGAAACAGACATTAAAAAAATAATACATATAATTTGTTCTTCAAGTTGAGGGTGATATTTTTTTAAACGAGTAAGAAATTAACTACTTTTAGAAAGAAATGTACATTAGTTATTAAAGAGACATGTGAAAATTTATCATTAATACATAATTTTGTTACTGAAAATTACATGAATGTGTCATGAATAAAAACTTTACTTTTTTAAGAACTACAAATGAGTATGAAGAATCTCTGTGGGATGATAGAAATGTTCAAAACTGGATGTAGTAATGGCTGCACAATGATGTAAATTTACTAAAAATGAATGATTTATGTACCTAAAGCAGGTGAACTATATGGTTATAAATTATACCTCAAAAAGATCGTCTAAAAACCTATTATCCACTCAAAAATTTGAAACAATTTTCTAGCCTATTAAAACTTCCAAATAAAGAGTACCATTTATTAACCCCATTTGTTAAAAAAATATTCTAATGCAGTTGTCAACATCAGCTGATTTATTTAACAAGAGGAAAAAATGGAACTTTTCTAGGTAAAGTACAATGAAAACGAGTGGATTAGACTGAAAAATTACTAAATCATGAGGTACAGTGACAATGAAATATTTCCACTTAAATTGCTTATCTTTATGAGCTATCATTTCCCGTTATGACAACCTTTAAGATCAAGCACTAAAATAAAGTGAACTTGGAATCAAAGCTGAGAATACAGATTCAAAATGGAAAAGATTTTATTTTATTTATTTATTTTTTTCAACGTTTATTTATTTTTGCGACAGAGAGAGACAGAGCATGAACGGGGGAGGGGCAGAGAGAGAGGGAGACACAGAATCGGAAACAGGCTCCAGGCTCTGAGCCATCAGTCCAGAGCCCGACGCAGGGCTCGAACTCACGGACCGCGAGATCGTGACCTGGCTGAAGTCGGACGCCTAACTGACTGCGCCACCCAGGCGCCCCAGAATGGAAAAGATTTTAAATAATGAAACATATTAAATAATATTTCTCACTAAATGTTAGTAAGTTTTTTATGAAGTTTCACCGTTAATAAAAATCTGTAAAATACTGATTACTTATTTCGTTGTTCTTATATTTCTATTTGTGCATATTATACTATACATAATGAGTACAGTAAAAGGTGGATAAAGTTTATAAATAATCATATATAAATTAGGAGTACATGCTAACATTTTTTTTTTTAACTAAGAGAGGAACACTATTAGAAGGTCTGGAGACTATTTTCATTTTATTTTTTAATGTTTATTTATTTTTGAGAGAGACAGAGACAGAATGTGAGGGGGTTAGGGGCAGAGAAAGAGAGGGAGACACAGAATCCGAAGCAGGCTCCAGGCTCTGAGCTGTCAGCACAGAGCCCTATGTGGGGCTCGAACTCACAAGCTGTGAGACCATGACCCGAGCTAAAGTTGGACGCTCAGCTGACTGAGTCACCCAGGTGCCCCTGGAGACTATTTTTAAAACCTGAATCTCATTATGCCTCTTCTCTGCTTGAAACTATTCAACGGTTTCCCACTGTTCTTAGGTTAAAAATCCAGCTCCTTAATTTAGTTACAAAGCTCTTCCTGACCATGTCCGTATTCATCTGTTCAGCTTCAACACTTTCCAGTGGGAAGTGGCTTCCTTCACTTCCATGTTCCAGGAGCTCTCTCACGCATTGCTAGCATCTGGGAAAGCACACATGCCCTTCCTTTCTGCCTGGCTAATGCTTACTCATTTTTCACAAGTCAGCTTAACTATCATTTCTATTGGTACACCACCTTTGATTCTCTCAGCTAGGTTAGGTCTCCTAAGTACACGTTCCTATTACAATCTCTATTTCCCGTTTCATAAAACTTTATTGTAATTGTAATCACTTACTAAGTCTTACTTATTTCCTTCTCTATCTTCAGTGTCAAACACACTATTTATTAGCACATAAAGACAATCGATAAATATTACTGAATGACGAAACATGTTTAATCCACATTACAGACATTAAAAACAGCAAAAAAGAACTTACCAAATAAGATAAAAAGCCCATGTGGTGTGATAAGCTGTTTGAAAAGGATAACACAAAATATAAGTGTCTAAGTAAAACAATTAAAGTAAGTTTACTTATAAAAACAGCAGCTGACTTTGTATAAAGCACTGATTTTATATGCTTCTTCTATATATACTAGTGATGAATTTTAATAAAAATCCTTGAAATAAACTTGAACATTTTAATTTGAATATAACCCTAGACCAGAAGCTATGATACCTCCTCCTGAAAAGAGTAAAATTATAAAATAATTTTCAACTCACATCCGGATTGAGATTGGTGACAAGCAGAACAGAATTTCCTGGTACACCACTAGTCCCAGGAATGGCCATCCTTCCAGTGACAGCAGAGGAGGTGATTGTGAGAGGGCCCAGAGCTCCAGGAACAGCTGGGACTGATATACCTTTTTAAAACATCAAAAGCATTTCATATACTGGTTATCTGGGGAATTACAACACTGGATATAGCTTAAGTAAATAAATGAAGATGAAAGCAAAAATATAGAAGAAAATAAGTCAAAGCTACCATAAAAATATCAAAGGCCAGTTAGCCTAGAAGTCAAGATCCTTATTCTTTGACATCATCACAGTCAGTACTCTGTTATTTATAATACAGAATTTTGCAGAGCAACTGAATTCACTGGTCTTAAAAGTCATTAGAGGATCTATCAACTGTTAAGTGCTCCATTTCTTCAAAGATATTTTAGCACATCCCTATAAGGTAGATGTATTTTTTCATTTGGCTTTTACCACAAAATTATATTAAAAAAAAAAAAAAGCCCTTCAGCAAAAGTCATATTTGTGACTAGGAAGTATTACATGTCCTAAAAGTGGACTGTGGCAATGGCTGTTCAACTCTGTAAATTCACTAAAAATCACTGGACTGTATACCAGGCATTCAGAATACAAAACATTCTGTATAAGAGAAGTATTTTGTGGGAAAAAACCCTGTAACCCTGTAAAGTGCTATATAAATATTATAACCATCAATAATTGATTTATAGAGTTCAGTATTCTTCTGTAGTGAGAATTTTCAGAGCTCTCTATTCCCCTAGATAGTCCAGAACTATTTCAAGTTTGGTAATACTGGAATATTGACACTATATCCTATGCCTAAAATAGCACTTTACTTTTACAGAAGGTCCTACTATTTGTGTTCTCAGCTTAAAAATTATCTAAGGCAAAATCTCTAGTTTATGTAAAATAAACCAGTTCCTTAATGGTATTTCTTGATTCTTTAAGCTCAAAGTTCCTTATAATACGGTCTGGTCACTTTCCCACAAATCACATAATTAAACAATATACTTTACATTCAGACTATTCTGCTTGACCATCCAATGAGGTCATTACGACCATCATCCTCCTGAGTTTTAAAACTCTGCAGACCACTTTCTCAGGCTGGATATTTTCCCCATGAAATCGATATTCAATGGGTCCTTTACATGGCCTCTTCCCATGCCCCTCCAATCCAACACTGCAACTTCTGAATAACCTGTGTAGGTTTATTACATATCACCAGTAGTACAACGTAGCTATATGGTACGGTGTGTAGTATGTTATATCCGTATGCGGGGTGTGTGTGTGTGTGTGTATGTATGTATCTACCCTCTACTGAAGCTTAAGTCTTATCAACTCAGGAGTCTCCTAAATGCATTTTTTCCCCTCTTCCTTAATATCTGTGGTGATTTACACACGGTGTGTGTCAAAAAGAAATATCAAGGGGCCCCGGGTAGCTCAGTCGGTTAAGCATACTTCGGCTCAGGCCATGATATCACGATTCGTGTTTTGGAGTACCGTGTCAGGCTCTGTGCTGACAGCTCAGAGCCTGGAGCCTGCTTCAGATTCTGTGTCTCCCCCTCTTTCTTCCTCCTCCCATGCTCATGCTCTGTCTCTGTCTCTCAATAATAAATAAACATTAAAAATTTTAAAAAATATATCTAAGATGAAGGAAACCATATATCACTACTCCCAAATGTTTATCAATTAAACTTTGGGGAGCTTCAAATAAATAAAAATAATGTATAATGCCTTCATTTTAATGGAATAGGTAGAATATTCATTTAATTAAACATGTATTAAGATTTCTTAAAACCACCAAAAACATAAAACTTAAATGTCAACCTTATCATATTTTCTCTTTTAGTCAACTTCATCCTCTCTATCAAAGATAGCAGTTAAAATTCCCAAGATTAGAGGGGCAGAATATGAAGATTACTGACAGAAAGGAGTTATGTTGCAATTTAAAATACAGTTATACTCATAAATCAGCTGGAAACTGGAAATGTCATATGTACACTAGGCTTAACATTATGCCACTCTTCTAATCACCAACCATAGTGTTTTCTTTAGGCATTAAAGAGAAAATCATAAAGTAAATTTTTTCTTTTCCTGAACTTATGATCGAATTTATTTTGTTTACATTATCAAAGTATTAACCAATTGCTATCTCTTAATTATCTCTATTAGCTAAGAAAATATATATATCTCCTAAAATAAACAGCATGCATACTCTCTATGGTAATCCTCTGAAACCATTAATGATATAAGAAAGGATTTAATATTTAATATGTATTAATTCAGGTATTTACTGACTGCATAGTATGTGTTGAAGGCCATCAAAGGCATCAAGAACCTAAATGTAAATAAGACACAGGTCCATTCAACATGTAATTGATAAGCTTATTAGCAAAGATAGAAGCAGTTCATACAATTCATAGAGTAATCTAAAAGGCAAATGTCAGGCTACTTAATATAGTCAACCTATAGTATATCTGTGTCAATAACAAGTATAAAAGAAGCAGGACATATAATGGAATTTGGGGACTGAGAATGGAACCACAGGGAATGAGCTGTAAAGACAAGGAAGCTGTGCATCATACAATGAGCCATTCCTATGGTTGATATACATAATGCATTTATTGTAAATCCTTCAAATATAGTGATGTTTTTCATCTTGATAAGCTCTTAGAACATACAGATCACTGAAAAACTGTTTCAAATTCAACTTTAAAAAGTCACCTGTAGCTTGATGAAATCCAATGGCTGGGGCAAATCCAGCAGCCCCTGCATATGGTGAAGAAATTATACCTGGTGCACCTAATGGGGAAGAAAAGCTGAAGTAAATATTCTACCTTGTATAGATATGGTTATCAAAGCAATAAAAAAAGTTTTATGATGGTATACTATTGATAAAGAGATACTGTTATGGAATAAAGATTTGTTCAAAAGGTGATACCTAATGTGTAAGTAAAGAGCCTCTGCCCCTTCCAGAGCCTAACCTCTTTCACCTGGGCTCAAGGTTCAAGAGTACAGCTTAGCTGTTATTTAGTTTTGAGTTACTAGTTACTTCATTTTCATTTCTTTTGTTTTGTTACTTAGGCTGAGATTCATGCCCTTATTTAGAGCACTATTTCTATGTGAAAATTTCTATGTCAAATACTTACTGAAATGTACTATACCTAGATGGTACGGTGGTGATGAAAATATGAAATAAAAATCCTTACTTTTGAAAGGCTTACAAACTACAATTGTATGAATTATACTGAAGATCTAATGGTTTAAACACAAATGTACTGCAAGTGGTCTAAGAAGGAAATGCAGAGGATTCACTGTGATTGTTTGGAGGTGTCTCAGGAAGTAAAACTTGAGCTAGACATTATGTAATTGAAAAGCACAGTGCCTACTGCATACCAGATGCTAAACAAATGCTGGTATTATTTCCTTTCTTTCCAGAAGCCTGGGGACTGTGACCATCAAGAAAAACAGGAGTTAGTTCCAATGGAGAAGTCAATACTAGTCGCAAGACAATGTGATTTCGGACATGTCAAGGTTGAGGTGATGGTAAGACACAAGTGGAAATGAGAAGGCATACTTAGAAAAAGTAAGACACAGATCTGTAAATCATCTATGTAGAAATAAACGTGAAAGCCATATGAAAAAAAGTTACACTTTTTTAAAAAGACAGAAGACAAAAAATGGAAGAGAGTATTAATGGATACTTTAATGGATTCCAAAAATGGAATGGAGTATTAGTACATTTAAGTGACAGAGGAAGAAGATGAACATTCTAAGAAAAAGAGAACAGCCTTAGAAATAGAAAAAAAACAAAACAGAGAATTATAACCCCTCAGGATCTAGAGGAACAGTGTTTAAGTGGGTGGGGGCTCAGGAGAAGTCAAAGAGAATAAGAAATATAAAAAGTAAAGAAGTTTTAGAGCAATATCGAGAAGTTAGACTTTAAGAGTCAAAGGGAGAGGTTTTTTTCTTTTTAATGATAGGTTGATGAGCATATTTACGGGAAGAAATATGTAGGCTGTATTTTCCAGAGGAATTAAAAACTCAAAAAGTTTATTCTCTTCATTAAAAATAGTTAACAGAATCTGTTAAATATGTAGTTGTGATTTATTAAAATAACTCAAGAAAATATATAGTCATTAAGAGACTTCAGGGATAGAGCTGGCAGGGAGAACTGACAGTTAAGTGAAGATAACAAAAAATGAGATAACTGACAGAATTAAGTGATGAAGTAAGAGGAATGTAACATTTATTGAGAGCACACTGAGAGTCAAGCATTTTTCTAGTGCTAAGGAAGAACTGTCCTTGTTAAACTTATATTCAAGTAGGTTCAAGACCATACAGAAAAATGATTTAAAAAGATTTTTTAAGTTTATTTATTTATTCTGAGGGAAAGGGAGGGACACAGAGAGAGGGAGAGACAATCCCAAGGAGGCTCCACACTGCCAGAGCAAAGACTGATGTGGGGCTCAATCGAAGAACTGTGAGATCATGACCTGAGCCAAAATCAAGAGTCGGACACCAACTGAGCCACCCAGGCGCTCCTAAAATGATTCATTTTTACAACAGAAATAACTATATTTAAGGCATAAAGACTTAACAAAGAGGCTTCAACATGGATATGAGTAATTATGAAAATCTGTGCTAGAAAGTTAAACATATGAAGAGATATATAGTAGATTGCATTATTGTTGCCAAGTATTTACCTGCCCCTTCCGTATAACTCTGGCTAGTACTGTGACTTGCACACATCTTTATGCAATTCCCACTGCACTTAATTAGGAGTACACAGCGATATGACATACACCACCTCTCTATAAAGAACCTTCAAGAGGCATTACGGGTTTACATCAGCTCTCCTATTTTTTACTCTCTGGCACCAGAATGTAATGTAATGTAATGACACTTTTAAACTGGGCACTAGATCACAAATACATATGAAGGAGTGCTGCAAGAATGGGTTCACAGCTGCATAAATGTCAGGGGTGTGAAAGAAATAAATGTTAATTGCTGTAAGCTACTGAAATTGGGGGGAGGGCAAATGAGGTATTTTTAAAACACAAGAAGACTGGAGCGCCTGGATGGCTCAGTGAGTTAAGTGTCCGACTTCAGCTCAGGTCATGATCTCGCAGTTCGTGGGTTCGAGCCCGGCATCAGGCTCTCTGCTGGCATTCAGAGCCTGCTTCGGATCCTCTGTCTCCTCTCTCTACCCCACCCCTGTTCACACTCTCTCCCTCCCTCTCTCAAAAATAAACAAACATTTATTTTTTTTATTTAAAAAAAATTTTTTTTCAACATTTATTTATTTTTGGGACAGAGAGAGACAGAGCATGAACGGAGGAGGGGCAGAGAGAGAGGGAGACACAGAATCGGAAACAGGCTCCAGGCTCTGAGCCATCAGCCCAGAGCCTGACGCAGGGCTCGAACTCACGGACTGCGAGATCGTGACCTGCCTGAAGTCAGACGCTTAACCGACTGCGCCACCCAGGCGCCCCAAAAATAAACAAACATTAAAAAAAAACACACAAAAAGACTAATACAGATGGCTATGGTAGGGGGCTATGAGGTTGCGAGACTAGTAGGTTTTAGAGAAATGAGGAAAAATTTTGAGGTAAGTATCCCAGAATGCTAAATAGCGATAAATATAAGAATTGGCAAACAATTAACAGGGATAAATTTTAAGTAATTGCTCCCAAGTAAAATATGATTAATAAGAACATTTGTTAAAATTTGACAGAAGAATCATTGATAGTTTCTATAAATAAACATTCCCCCAAATAAGCAGAAACAGAAACATTTTAGCAAAGTAACCTTTAGACAATGGGTTAGTATCTTTATGAAAAGATTATACAAACTTTTATGAAAAAGACTTAAGAGTTGAGTGACTAACAATTGTTTACATCTGGAAAATGTACCCCTACAACAGCAATTAAGGCAATAAAAATTGTTAACATTTTTACCTGTGAAATCAGTTTATCAATAATATTTATAATAATAAAACCCTAAAGAAACACATTTAATGTCCAAATTGGAGAATGTTTAAATTATGAGTTGCTAGACAAAATACAGAGCCATTTAAAATACTACAGAGAGTATGTACTACAAAAAAAATAATGCTCCGTAATTATTTTTTAAAAATGTGGACTCAGTAGCAGATTAAATAAACAGACCAACCTTCATGCAGAAAATGCCCGAAGAGTGTAAAGATTTTTAAAAAAATCTAACAGCCAACAAGATGATAAAGAATAACGAGGTCAAAAGCCAAGCCCCAAGAAACTGAGCTTTGGTTTTATCAGCCTCATGGGGTAGTAGACAAGATGAAAATTCCAGGATTGGCCCCAGGAAGGAAGTCAATAGATGACCTTTATGGCATTAATCTGGAAGTGTACACCTTAATAACCTGCCCTTCTCACCCTCAGACAAGACTGCAAGAAAAAGTGCCTTCATGTCTAATAGAAAAGGGAGAAAAAAGTTGCTGAAAAGGCCTAACCAAAAGCAAGCTCTGACAATTTGCAGCAGCTCAAATTCACATTTCTTAGGAGTCCAAAATAAAACTAATGAAGTTATGGATTTAGACTGAAATGGTACCAAACACAGAGCCTTTAATTTTGCAGACAAACAAATTCTCTCTGGAGGAGCATACCACGATCCCAAATAACTCATACAATTAGTTCTCTAAGTAAAATGAATAGCTCATTTAAAAGAAAGAAAGAAAAACCTAACAGAGACAGACACAGGAATTATCAGATCAAGATTTTAGATAGTACACTTGAAGAAATAAAAGATATGCCAAAAAATACTGTAGGTCAGAAGACACTTAAAAAGAGCAAAATAAAATTTCTAGAAATGAAAAACACAATTAATGAAATCTAAATTACTGGATGAGCTTAACAACAGATTAGACAAAGTTTCAAAAACTTTGATTTGTGAAATCAAAGGTCCTAAGGAATTATTCAGAATGCATTTTAGAGAGATAAAATAGAAAATATGAAAGTCTGCGACCCTCAGAATAGAGTAAGAGGGTATAACAGGTCAAATCAAAGTTTCAGAGAGTAAGAAAAGAAATTGTGGGAAGGGAAAATATATGAAAAGATAATTTCTATAACCAATAAAAGGCAATGACCCATCAAATCAAGAAGCTCACGGAAGCTCCAATTAGAATAAACACATCACAGACACATCACACTGAAACCACAGGGCATCAAAGATGAAGAAAACGTCTGAAGAATAGCCAGAGAGAAACAAGCAGTAGTTAAATTGACGCAGCTGACTTTCTAAGAACAAAAATGAAAACCAGAACATCATCAAATGATTTAATATACTGAATGAAAAGAAAAAGAAATACATCTGTTGATCTAAAACTCCATAGTAAGCAAAAGCATCTTTTAAAACTGACAACAAAATAAAGACATTTTTGAACAAAAATTTGAAAACTTCAAATACGTTATCATGGACTTTCCTAAGTGAATACTGGAGGATACTGTTCAGGTAAGTGAATCCAGATGGCATATCTGAGTTGTAAGAAAGAATAAAAAGTTGGGGCGCCTGAGCAGCTAAGTCAGTTGAGTATCTGATTCTTGATTTCACCTCAGGTCATGATCTCATGGTTTGTGAGATCAAGTCCCACATCAGGTTCTATGCTGCCAGTGCAGAATTCTCTCTCCATCTCTGCCTTTCCCCCACTTGCACTCCCTTTCTCTCCCTCTCTGAAACTAAATAAATGAACATTAAAAAAAATAAAGAAGGAATAAAAAGTCTACAGTTACATATGGTTTGATCTAAACGAACATTTATTATATAAAACAATACTAACAAGTTGCCTGATTAAAAAAATTTTAAGGGGCACCTGGGTGGCTCAGTTGGTTAAACGTCCAACTTTGGCTCAGGTCATGATCTCACAGTTTGTGGGTTCAAACCCTACATCAGGCTCTGTGCTGACCATTCAGAGCCTGGAGCCTGCTTCAGATTCTGTGTTTCCCTCTCTCTGCCCCTCCCCTGCTCACACTCTCTCTCTCTCTCTCTCTCAAAAATAAACATTAAAAAAAAAGTTTTAATTTTAAAATGTAACAATAATATCATGAGTTAGGAGAAGGTAAAAGAGGGTAAAAGCAGTTAAACTTCGCTAAAAGTTCTTAAGTTATGTAAGGAAAGGGTACACTATCAGTTAACTTTCGATTTTGGTAAAGTAAGTATGAAAGTTAAAAATCATAGATACAAACACAAAACAGTACTAAATTCCAAAAACAGCAAGAAAAACAGAATAATAAATAAAAAACATTACTTCAACAAGTATTTTTGAATGCCTATTTCATGTCAGGCATAAACATATATAAACTAAATAGAAGAAAAAATCTACCCTGGTGAAGCTTAATTCTAGTGATAAAAATAAAATAATAAATACAGTAAAAAACTACAAGTAAGAAAGAGATAAATACTATAGAAATCAGAATAGGGGTGCCTGGGTGGTTCAGTCGGTTATATGCCCGACTTCGGTTCAGGTCATGATCTCGGGTTTGTGAGTTCATGCCCTGTGTTGGGCTCTGTGCTGACAGCTCAGATCCTGGAGCCTGCTTCGGATTCTGTGTCTCCCTCTTCTCTGCCCTTCCCCATCTCACTCAAAAATAAAGAAACATTAAAAAAAACCTTAAAAAAATAGAATAGGAAGAATCAGGAGCACTGAGGGCTAGTCAGGGTAGGTCAAAGGCAGCATGAAAAAAACTGAGGGTACCTGAGAGAAAAGTACTCCAGCTAGGGGGAATAACTGGAATAATCTAGAGGTGGGAACACACTTAAAATGTTTTATAAACTGGAGGGACTGTCAGTTTGGTGAGCAGAAAGAGTGGGGTGGAGGGGGGCAGGGAGGGTACTGACAAAGATATTTAAAAAGTAAAATTGGAGTGCATGGTATAGGGCCTTGTAATCCAACGTAAGGATGTGAGCATTTACTCTGAAAGAAAAAGGAAGTTTGGAGGGCTTTCAGTCAGCATTAGACTGAAATTGATAGGACTCACTTTTCTTTTTTAAAAGGAATTATGTAAAGTTTTGACATATAGTTAAAACATGTGAAACTATCATCACAATCAAGATAACAAATATTTCTTCATTTCAAAAATTTCCTTGTGCCCCTTTGTAATCCCTCTCCCTCCAAACCCTGTCCCTAGGTAACCACTCATCTGCTTTCTGTCACTATAGACTAGTGTGCATTTTTCAGACTTACACATAAACAGAATCATACAATAGGTGTTCTTTAAAAAATCTGGTTTCTTTAATTCAGAATAAAGTTTTGTCGGCTTCTTTCAATCAAAATAATCTGGTTCTCCTTGTTGATATATTCCTGTGTATTTAAATAGCATTTCATCATATGGACAAACTATACTTTAAAATACTCACCTGTAATAAAATATTTCTAGATTTTGGTCATTACAAATAAATTGCTAAGGACATTTCTACACAGGTATCTGTGTGGATATGAACTTTGATTCCTCTTGGATAAGTGATCAGGTAGAATGAGTGGGTCATAATGCAGGCACACATTTAACTTTTAAGGAAACTGTCCAAGTCTTTGCTAAAGTGGTCTTACCTAAATTTTACATTGCCACCAACACAGTACGCCAGTGAAAGATGGTCCACATCCTTGATACAGTAAACCTTATAAAATTTAGCCATTCTAATGGGCATGTACCACTATCTTATAGTGATTTTAATTTCCACTTCCCTGATGACTGGGGATAAGCATCATTTCAGGTGCTTGTCGACATTCATATGCCATTTTTTGTACACTATCTTCATATCTTTTGCACATTTTTTCTTGGTTTGTTTTCTTCCTATTGAGTTATAAGAGGTCTTCACATAACTTGATATAACTACTATGTCTGATATAT
The DNA here is from genome assembly GCF_014898765.1 of Herpailurus yagouaroundi. Classification (NCBI taxonomy): domain Eukaryota; kingdom Metazoa; phylum Chordata; class Mammalia; order Carnivora; family Felidae; genus Herpailurus; species Herpailurus yagouaroundi. The sequence continues at coordinate 36,101,959 of NW_024412401.1, forward strand.
GTGCTGCAAAGGTTTTCCTTCAAGTCTGTAGCCTGCCTTTGATTTCCTTTTTTTTAAAAATTTACTTCTTTATTCTATTACTTTTTTTTAATATTTATTTTTGGAGAGCACAAGCAGGGGAGGGGCAGAGAAACGGGGACAGAGGATCTGAAGCAGACTCTGCACTGACAGGCTGACAGCAGTGAGCCTGATGTGGGGCTCAAACTCCCTAACTGCAAGATCATGACCTGAGCCAAAGTTGGACACTCAAATGACTGAGCCACCCTAAAGTTTATTTTTGAGAGAGAGAGAGAGAGAGAGAGAGAGTATAAGCATGGGAGGGGCAGAGAAGGGGGAGAGATAGAATCCCAAGCAGGCTCTGCACTGTCAGCACGGAGCCCAATGCAAGGCTTGAACTCAAGAGTCGGACACTTAGCCAACTGAGCTACCCACGTGCCCCTGCCTTTGGTTTTCTTGATGTTATCTTTCAAGCACTGTTAACATACAGTGTAATATTAGTTTCGTGTGTATATTACAGTGATTCAACATTTCTATATTCCCTACATCACCCAGTGCTCATGACTACAAGTGCTCTCCTTAATCTCCATAACCTATTTAAACCCCCTCCCCCACTCTGGTAACCATTTGTTTGTTCTCTGTAAGCAAGAGTTGGGGGTGGGGTGCTCCGGTGGCTAAGTGACTGACTCTTGATTTTGGCTCAGGTCACAGTCTCACTGTTTGTGAGTTCAAGCCCTGCATCAGGCTCTGTGCTGACAGTGCGGAGCCTGCTTGGGAATCTCTCTCTGCCCCTCCCATGTGCTCTCTCTAAATAAAGAAACGTTAAAAAAAAAAAAAAGAAAGAAAGAAAAAAGAGTTCAGGTGCCTGGCTGGCTCAGTCAGAAGTGCATGCAACTACTGAGCTTGGGGTGATGAGTTCAAGTCTCATGTTGGGTAAACAGATTACCAAAGAAACAAAAACAAAAAAACCAAAACCAAACAACCAAACCAAACCAAACAAACACAAATTAAAGTCTGTTTATTGATGTCTTTCTCTTATTTTTTCCTTCGTTTTATATTAGATTCTACATGAGTGAAATCATGTGATAGTTGTCTTTCTGACTTATTTCACTTAGAATTATACTCCCTACCTCCATCCATGTCATTGGAAATGGCAAAATTTCATTTTTTATGGCTGAATAATATTCCATGTGTACACACATTCTTTTGCATGTTGCTGTCCAGTTTTCCCAACACTGTATGTTGAAGAGACTCTTTTTCCCATTGGATATTTGTTTCTGCTTTGTTGAAAATTAATGGACCACACAATCGTGGGTTTATTTCTGGGTTTTCTCTTCTGGTCTATTGACCTATGAAGTCCAGAATTATGATGTCCCCTGCTTTGCTTTTCTTTTTCAAGACTGCTTTGGCTGTTTGGGGTCTTTTGTGGTTCCATACAAATTTTAGGGTTGTTTGTTCTAGTTCTGTGAAATCTGCTCTTGGTTTTTGATAGAGATTGCCTTAAATGTATAGACTGCTTTGGGTACTACAATCATTTAAAAATATTTGTTCTTTTAATACACGAACATGGAATGTCTTTCCATTTCTTTGTGTTGTCTTCCATTTCTTTCATCAGTGTTTTACAGTTTTCAGAGTACAGGTCTTTTACCTCTTTAGTTAAGTTTATTCCTAGGTATCCTACATAAGATATCTTAAATTATTTTTGGTACAATTGTAAATGGGATTGTTTTCTTAATTTCTCTATCTGCTGCTTCATTATTGGTATACAGAAATACAACAGATTTCTGTTCTTTCATTTTATATCCTACAACTTTACTGAATTTATCAGTTCTAGCAGTTTGTTGGTTGAGTCTTAGGGTTTTCTATATATATTATTATGCCATCTGCAAATATTAAAAGTTTTACTTCTTCTTTCCCAAACTGGATGCCTTTTCTTTCTTTTTGTTGTCTGATTGTTGTGGGTAGGACGTCCAGTACTATGTTGAATAAAAGTGTTGACAGTAGACATCCTCGTAATGTTCCTGACCTTAGGGGAAAAGCTTTCAGTGTTTCCCCATTAAGGATGATGTTAGCTGTGGGTTTTTCACACATGGCCTTATTTATATTAGGCCCTCTAAACCTACTTTGTTAGGCACTTTCATCAAGAATGGATGTTGTGCTTTGTCAAATGATTTTTCTGTTATTTACTGAAATGATAATATGGTTATCCTTTCTCTTACTGATGTGATGTATGATGTTGATTGAAATACGATTATTGAACCACCTTTGCATCCCAGGAATATCCCACTTGATCGTGATTAAAAAAAAAATGTATTGTTTAAAGCAGTTTGCTAGTATCTTATTGAGAATTTTTGCATCCATGTTCATCAGGGATATTGGCCTATAGTTCTCTTTAGTGGGTCTTTATCTGGTTTTGGTATCAGGATAATGTTGGCCTCAGGGAATGAATATCGAAGTTTTCCTTCCTCTTCTATTTTTTGGAATAGTTTGAGAACAAAAGCTATGAGTTTTTCTTTAAGTGTTTGGTAGAAATTGCCTGTGAAACCATCTGGTCCTGGGCTTTTGTTTGTTGGGAGTTTTTTGATTACTGATTCAATACCTTGACTGGTTACTGACTGTTCAAATTTCCTATTTCTTTCTGTCTCAGTTTTGATAGTTTATAGGTTTCTAGGAATTTAACCATCTCTTCTAGGTTGCCTGGTTTGTTGGCATATATTTTTCATAATATTCTCTTACAATTGTTTGTATTTCTGTGGTGTTGGTCTTTTCTCCTCTCATTTGTGATTTGGTGCCCTTTCTTTTTCTTTTTCTTGGCAAGTCTGACTAAAGGATAATCAATTTTGCTGATTATTTTCCAAAGAACCAGCTCCTGGTTTCACTGATCTGTTCTATTGTTTTTTTGTTTTTAGTTTCTATATCATTTATGTCTGCTCTAATCTTTATTATTTTCATCCTTCTGCTGGTTTTCGGTTTTGTTTGTTGTTCTTTTTCTACCTCCTTTAGGTATAAGGTTAGGTTGTTTACGCGAGATTTTTCTTGCTTCCTGAGACAGGCCAGTATTACTATGAACTTCCCTCTTAGAACCACTTTTACTGCATCCCAGAGGTTTTGGACTGTTGTGCTTTCATTATCATTTGTTTCTATGTACTTTTTAATTTCTTCTTTTATTTCTTGGTTGACTCAGTCATGGTTTATTAGCATGTTATTTAGCCTCAATGTGTTTATGGTCTTTCCAGATTTTTTCTTGTGGTTGAAAAGATGCATGGTATCATTTTGATCTTTTGAATTTGCTGGTTTGTTTTGTGGTCTAATATGTGGTCTATTCTGGAGAATGCTCCATGTGCACTTGCAAATAATATGTATTCTGCTGTTTCAGGATGGAATATTCTGAATGTATCTGTTAAATCCACTGTTCTGGTATGTCCTTCAAAGCCACAGTTTCCTTGTTGATTTTCTGTTTACATGAACTGTCCGTTGGGTTAAGTGGGGTGTTAAAGTCCCTTACTATTAGCGTATTACTATCAATTAATTCCTTTATGTTTGTTAATAACTGTTTTATAGTGTATTTGGGTGTTCCTATGCTGGGTGCATAAATATTTATAATTTTTGTATCTTCTTGTTGGATTGTCCCCTTTTTAATTACATAACATCCTTATTTGTTCTTTACAGTCTTTGTTTTTAAGTCTGTTTCTGTCCAATGTAAGTACGTTACTCTCTTTCTTTTGACATCTGTTTGCCTGACAGATGTTTCTCCATCCCTTCACTTTCAAACTGAATGTGTCTTTAGGTCTAAAATGAGTCTCCTGTAGGCAGCATTTAGATGGGTCTTGTTTAAAAAAAAATTTTTTTAATGTTTATTTTTGAGAGAGAGAGAGAGAGAGAGAGAGAGAGACAGAGTGTGAGTGGGGGAGGGGCAGAGAGAGAGGGAGACACAGAATCTGAAGCAGGCTCCAGGCTCTGAGCTGTCAGCACACAGCCCAACACAGGGCTTGAACCCATGAACCACGAGATCATGACCTGAGCCGAAGTCGGACGCCCAACCAACTGAGCCACCCAGGCGACCCTAGATGGGTCTTATTTTTTAATCAATTCTGTCAATCTCTGTTTTGATTGGAGCATCATTTAGTCCATTTACATTCAAAGTAATTATTTTTTTCTTTTAAGTTTTTTTTTTTTTCAACGTTTATTTATTTTTGGGACAGAGAGAGACAGAGCATGAACGGGAGAGGGTCAGAGAGAGAGGGAGACTCAGAATCGGAAACAGGCTCCAGGCTCTGAGCCATCAGCCCAGAGCCTGACGCGGGGCTCGAACTCACGGACCACGAGATCGTGACCTGGCTGAAGTCGGACGCTTAACCGACTGTGCCACCCAGGCGCCCCTACATTCAAAGTAATTATTGATAGATACGTGTTTATTGCCATCTTATTACTTATTTTGTGGCTGTTTCTGATTTTCTCTGATCCTTTTTCTTTTCATGTTTTGCTGATTTTCTTTAGTGATATACTTGGATTTCTTCCTCTCTATTCTTTTAATGTTTTATTCGTGGGTTTTGGTATATGGTTACCATTAGGTTTGTATATAACTTCTTCTGCATTGGTTTACACCTTACAGTATAGGTCTAAAGATCTATTTCAAGAAAGTCAGTTTGTCAGTATGGTACAAGATACAGAAAAAATTTTTAATTTTTTCAGTATGAATACCTATGTGGCTAAAAACTTTTTGAAAAGATTTTCTTTCCCTATGGAATTTTACACTGTTGAAAAATCAACAGATGTATTATATATAAATGAGACTATTTCTAGACTCTGTATTCTGCTCTATTAATGTAAATCTATATATCCTATATATACTACCAAACTGGCTTGATTTCTGCAGCTTTACATTAAGTCTTTCATTAAGAAATTATTGTAAATACTTCGACTATTTTAGATAGCTTTTAAAAAAAATGTTTATTTTAGAGAGAGAGCAAACGAGAGAGTGCACATGCAAGCAGGGAGGGAGCAGAAAGAGAGGGACAGAGAATCCCAAGCAGGTTCCATGCTATCGGCACAGAGCCTGACATGGGGCCCGAACTCATGAACCAGGAGATCATGACCTTAAAGGAAATCAAGAGTTGGACACTAAACCAACTTAGTTACCCAGGCGCCCCATGCTCATTTCACATATGAATAAACAAAAGTGCAGAGAAGTTAAACAATTTGCCCCAAGTCACACAGATCATAAATAGTAGGTCTAGAATTAGAATCTAAAAAGTATGATCCTGGGGCGCCTGGGTGGTTCAGTTGGTTAAGCATCCAGCTTTGGCTCAGGTCATGATCTCGCGGTCCATGGGTTCGCGCTCCGCGTCAGGCTCTTTGCTGATAGATCAGAGCTTGGAGCCTGCTTCGGATTCTGTGTTTCCCTCTTTATCTTCCCCTCCACCGCTTGCACTCTTTCTCTCAAAAATAAACATTTAAAAAGTATGGTCCTGAGGAATAAATATAACAAAGCATGCACATATTTGTGGAGTCACCTAAAGTCACCAAACTCTTTGGAAAAACATTAAGGAACATTCAAAAAAATGAAGAGATGTACAATGTTCAAAGACGGTTAAGACTGTATTGTAAAGATGTCAATTATCTTCTACGTGATTTATAAAGTCAACGTAATCCAAATGAACTCTAACAGCTTTTTCCTTGAGGATGTGACATGTTGACCCTAAAATTCATAGGTAAAATGATGAAGTGCAAAGACACTCTTGAAAAATAAGGTAAGATTTATTCTGTCAGGTATTGAGACTTGTGGTGATGATTAAAGGAGAGACTAATAAATAGACCCATGAATAATACCCACAAAACTACTTAAGCAAATATTCAGCTGAGGTTAATGCTATGTGTTAACAACTCTGAAACCACGCTCTGTGTATTACAAGATTGAGCAAATAAGTAAACACATTGAAGCTAATAGAAACTAAATATCTCATTCTTGAAGCAGGGAGCTAACAGTATGAAAAGGGTGCGGGGATTGGAATTGGAGGTATTAGTTAAAATTTGTGGTTTTTAATCACACGGAGACATATATTTATGAAGCACAGAGAAATACATTTATGACCTACACACACATAGGAATCCCAGTAATGTTCATTTAAAGTGCCTAGAAGCAATGATGTTCCTATCAACAACGAGCACATCTAATGCCTGAGTATTGATTTCAAAAAACCATTTCTAACTAAAAGGAACCGGGCCTCAATGGAGAAGTAGCTGATTGCAGCACTAAGGGAGGGAAGGTAAAGAAGAGCTGAAATATCTTCAGCCAGAAAGTTAGGGAATGTTCAAACAAAGATGGGGATATGTCAAGGGCCATAGAAGCCACTGTGAAAGGGCTCCCACTCGCCAAACCTGGGACAGGTTGAACATAAAATGAAATATCACAGCATAAAACCCACAGAATAAGAATCTATAAGACCATGGGAATGCAAGCTGCTGCAGCCACTCTGGAAAACAGTATGGAGATTCCTCAAAAAACTAAAAATAGAACTACCCTACGACCCAGCAATTACACTACTAGACATTTATCCAATGGTACAGGTGTGCTGTTTCGAAGGGACACATGCATCCCCATGTTTATAGCAGCACTATCAACAACAGCCAAAGTATGGAAAGAGCCCAAATGTCCATCGCTGGATGAATGGATAAAGAAGGTGTGGTATATATATATATACAATGGTGTATTGCTTGGCAATCAAAAAGAATGAAATCTTGCCATTTGCAACTATGTGGATGGGACTGGAGGGTATTAGGCTAAGTGAAATTAGAGAAAGACAAATGTCATATGACTTCACTCATATGAGGACGTTAAGAGACAAAACAGATAAACATAAGGGAAGGGAAACAAAAAATATAAAAATAGGGAGGGGAACAAAACACAAGAGACTCATAAATATGGAGAACAAACAGGGTTACTGGAGGGGGTGTGAGCTAAATAGGTAAGGGGCACTAAAGAATCTACTGATATTATTGTTGCACTATATGCTAACTAATTTGGATGTAAATTAAAAGAAAATTAAATTAAAAATTATAAAAAAATCTGTAAGACCACACTGACAAGAAAAAATAAATGAGTAATAAATAAGCATGGAGACCTAATGCACAGTATAATGAATTAAGACAGACATTATTACATATAAATGTATCAAAGTAACATGTTACACACCTTAAATTCACACAATGTTAGATGTCAAATTTATTCAAAATGAATGAATAAATAAATGAAGGGAGTGGTGGTAAGAAAAAAGTCCTTTATAATAAAATTACAGCTAATAAGCATTAAAGGAATGATGAGATTAACAAATCTCCAATAAGGTAACCATCACAGTAACAACAATATTTGGCAATGGATGATACAATTCAAGAGTGAAAAGTGATAGGGAACAGGATATTTATATAGTCTCAATGTATCACCCTACAAATTACAGAGAAAAATAGTAATTTACTGGGAAGAAACTGCAGAAATCACGATAGTAAGTGATCAAAGTTAGTATCGTCATGAATTAGATAAACTGGCATCCTATGTCTCCTGATGTAACCAACTGAGAAAGACACAACGCTGTTTTAGCCAAAAAAAACCAGACACTCATATTGAGAGACATTCTATGAAATACCTAACCTGAAATCTTCACCAATTCAAATATCATGAAAGACAAAGAGTGAGGAAATGTTCCAAATTAAAGGACTCTAAAGAGACTCCAAATAAATTAGCCTAATACTGGTTTGGGTCTTTACCAGAAAAAAATTCTCTTATAAAGAACATTACTTTTGCAACAGGCAAATTTCTAAAAGGTTTATGGATTAGATCATAGTATTATATAAATGTTTATTTCCCAATTTTGATAAGTGACCTGTGTTTAGGTAAGAATGTCCTTATTCTTAGAAAATACACACTGAGGGGCGCCTGGGTGGCTCAGTCGGTTAAGCGTCCGACTTTGGCTCAGGTCATGATCTCCCGGTCCGTGAATTCGAGCCCCACATCAGGCTTTGTGCTGACAGCTCAGAGCCTAGAGCTTGCTTCAGATTCTGTCTCCCTCTCTCTCTGACCCTCCCCCGTTCATGCTCTGTCTCTGTCTCAAAAATAAATGTTAAATAAATAAATAAATAAATAAGAAAAGAAAATACACACTGAGTATTAAAAAGTAAAGGGGCATCATGCCTGCAACTAACTCTCCAATAATTGAGGGGAAAAAGAAAAAACAACTATCCACCTCTTCCATATAATCAGAGAGACAATGAAGTACATGTGGCATGTTAACTGAGGAATCTTGGATGCTTCTGGATATAAGGGAATTTCTTTGTACTAATTTTGCAACTTGAACTATTTCAAAACAAAATTATTAAAATACTATAAAGTTTATTTATTTTGAGAGAGAGACAGTGTAGGTGGGGAAGAGGCAAAGAGAGAGGGAGACACAGAGAATCCCAAGCAGGCTCTGCATTGTCAGCATGGAGCCCGACGCGGAGCTCGACCTCACAAAACTGAGATCATGACCTGGGCTGAAACCAAGAGTTGAATGCTTAACCAAATAAGTCACCCAGGTGGCACTAAAATACTATAAACTTTAGAATGTAGGTATATATATTTATGATGTCAGAGGAACAAAGGATTTCTTAAACAAGACACAAAAAACATAAATATAAAAGAAATGGCAAATAAATTTGACTAAATAAAAATACCATAACAAGAATAAACCAATAAGCCAAAAATGGAAGAAACTATTTGAAACACATATAGCTATAGCCAACAAAGAACTATTGTGTGGGATATATATAAAAAGAATTTCCACCAAAAAAAAAAAAAAAGAAAGAAAAATAAAAAGAAAAGAAAGAAACAAGACAGCAAACACAAAAATAGGTTAAAAAAAAGTTACAACAGAAAATTCATAAGGGAGAATGGCCAATAAACAAATAAAAATATGTTTAACCTCATGGGTAATCAGGAATATCTCACTGCAGCATTGTCCATAATGACCTCAAACTAAAACAATCCTAATGACTATCAACAATAGAATGGATAAACAAACTGTGGTATATTCATTCAATGGATATCTATATACTTGATGGTACTGAGAATGAATAAGCAACAGCCATATATATATATATATATAAATATGGATGAATCACAAGTCAACAAAAGAAAATGAAGAGCATGATGCCATTTACATAAAATTCTAAATAAAGGAGAAAAAATGTTTAAATTAACACTTAGAGCTGCATAATGAGTGATAAGAAAAACATACACAAGGAAAAAGCAGAAAAGCAAAAGAATGAATATCATCAAATTTGAGACTGATCATCCTGGGACAGGAAGGGAAGGAACATACATAATCAATGAGAGTGCTACAAACACTGCTTCTTCAGGATATATAAATATATTATTTCTTAACCTGGATGATAACTACATGGGTGTTAAAATATATATTTGCATATTTTAGAAGATTTTCTAAAGGTATAGTGTATTATCACTAAAAACAGGGACACAGTGCTTATGACTTAACCCTAGGAGCAGTAAAGAACCTTTAAAAAAAGAAAGAAGAGATAGTAAGGAAAAAGTCAGGAGAGTGGTATTGCACAAGCCAAGAGAAAAGAAGGGAATAGTGAATCATGTTAAATATTAGCAAGAGGCAGAGTAAACTTTCACATAATATGCAAAAAAGTATTGTTCTCTGTTAATGAATCAGCTCTCTTAAGATGTAGACATTAATTTGCAATGACTAAGGATTTATTAAAACGATGAAAAAGGCTGTTACTACTCTGTTATTTTATACTCAGAAACCAAAATTCTTGATCATAATTGAAAAATGTCCTCCTCCCATAATGTATAATTAATTACATCAAAAATATATACTCAATTATTGGAATAAGTACAGTTCTGCATTTGATAGCAAAGTTTTGGTACACTTGAACGACAGCCTCAATTTCTATCATGTATTCCTGAAATTGTGATTACAAAGACCTCTGGCTCTGCCAAATCGGGCATGTAAGTAGAGGCTGGTAACAAGTATAAAACACAAACATTTGGTTAGACCAAGACAGAAACTTTACAGTTTCTGTAAAGAAACTTAACAGTTCAGGAACATGAACTGAACAATTCACTTGTCTTTCTCAGTTATAAGTAACAGAAAGCTTTTACTTGAAAATAAAGTTACAAACTATTTTCCAGAAAATTGGACATGTGGCTAAGGATTCATTTTTCTCACCTATAAAATAAATATGGACTAAATATCACTTAAGGTCTCAATGAGCAATATTTTATGGTGTCATCTGGGAAATGAAAACTAATCACAAAAGGTAATAAAATTTAATACTTTATCTAGATAATAAATCACACCTTCAAGGGCTGCAAAATCCAAAAGTAGCATATATCAACCTAATGATATACCCAACTGGGCCATCCATTGCTTCTTCCTTTACATAATGATTTGTTTTAAAAGTACAAATATATTGGTAACTAATTTTATTTAAAAAAAAAAAAATTTTTTTTAATGTTTATTTTTGAGACAGAGAGAGACAGAGCATGAACAGGGGAGGGTCAGAGAGAGGAGGAGACACAGAATCTGAAACAGGCTCCAGGCTCCGAGCTGTCGGCACAGAGCCTGACGTGGGGCTCGAACTCACGGACCACGAGATCATGACCTGAGCCGAAGTCGAACGCTGAACCAACTGAGCCAACCAGGCGCCCCTATTGGTAACTAATTTTAAATAAAAGAAAAAAGCCCTTCAAACCAACATTTGCAGAGATAATTCAGAAGGTTGTAATTTTAATAATTATAATGCAAAAATACAACTTCACACAAACTTAAGTTACAGATGGGAGTTCTGATTTATAAAAAAAAAAAAAATAAAATAAATCCCCTTCTTTGAACAGAGGAAGAACATACCACTAATTTAGGCCCTTTTTTAAAATAACACTACTTCAGGGGCACCTGGTGGCTCAGTCAGTTAAGTGTCCAACTCTTGGTTTCAGCTCAGGTAATGATCTCATGGTTTATGGGTTCAAGCCCCACATCAGGCTCTGTAGTGACAGCATGGAGCCTGCTTGGCATTCTGCCTCCTCTCTCTGCCCCTCCCTGGTCACTCCCTATCTCTCTCTTCCAAAAATAAATAAATATTTAAAAATAAATAAAATACCACTACTTCAAAAGGAGAAAAGTATTTCTCTCAAGAACACAATACCAATATTCCGTGGCTATAAGTCAACACATTTAAAGCAATGTTAATACTTATGAGCATTAATTTAAAGCAAATGGTTGTTTGGCTTATAAAGAATGAGTAAGATTAATGTTAGAACATAAATTTTTAACTCAATTTCAGATATTCATTTGTTTTGCCAACTAACAGAATCTACTAATATTAAGATTTAATTAAAGGACACATTTTGTTCCAAGATTTTTCTTTCCTTTAGAAATCCTGAGAGAATCCAAGAAGAAAAAGGCTGATATGCACAGATTAATGTATAAAACTTGTAACTTCAGAAAGCTTGCTTTGCGACCCAAAATGGAACTACTCACCAAAAGCAGCAGCCATAGGGGGTTCAAGGGATGGCTGGCCATCACCAGTAGGAAGGTCTAAACGAGTGAAGTCTCTGCTTTTGTCATTATTATATTTCACATTAAGGCTGGTGAGCTTGGAGAAGTCAATACGCAGAGTGCAGCATGCATTATAGATATTCTGGCCATCCAGAGCCTAAAGCATGTAAGAAAGGGACTCAGGTTTTGCAAGACAACAACACTGATAAATCAAGTAGCCTCTACTTTGACACAGAGTGGCAATTAGGTGTAAAGCAGAGAGTAAAGGACTAAAAGCCAAAGACTTGTTTTTACTTTTACCTAGGTCACTAACTGTGTGAACCTAAGAGAGAAAAAGAAAATCTCTCAGTTTTTCACAATGTCATAATAATCCCTTTCTTGTCTATGGTAAGATCAAATGAAAGGAGAGAAATGTAAAAGCGTGGAAAACTTACACATTATTGAGCATCGTACTAGCTACCATTATGATTATTTTGTCCACAACAAATGTTTAAAAATGATTTGATTTTATATTTCATCGCATTTTTTAGCACACTTTACACAGTTTAAGATGAAACCACAACATATGAAACATTATCTCTTTTTTTCTCTTGTAAATCTATTTTATAATACTTTGAATAATAAATGAGGGAAATTTTGCAATTAGTTCTGACATAAGACCAAAGATCAGTAATTCTTACCCCCTTCACAATACTGAAAACTTATCAAAGGAATATATGTAGCCACTTGACTTTCACAAATGCTTAAATTTATAAAAATAGATACCAGAAACCCCAAAACATGAAAAATGCAAATATACAAAAAACACTGACTTATAAACAGTTATTGATGGGTACATCATCATAAAGGTACAAAGTAATATGTGCAGGTAAAGGGTACAGCAAATATAAAGTCCATATTCCTAATATGGCAGACAGTGTGTGGTACAGAAAACTACTAAAAACCTTAGTCCCAATCTTTGAAAAGAAATTAGAAATAATTCAGATACTGATAAAAGATAGAATTAGGGTTAAGAATAGATCTCAATAGGAGATGAGTAAAATATAATCAAACTGAATATGAAATTTTCTACTTGTCAAAAGTCAAGCACTCATGTACTAAAAAAAAAAAAAAGACAATATAAACTAACAGCAGCAAGCTTCCTAAAATGTAGTATATTCACAAAATCAGAGCTCAACAAAATTCAGCAGTGAATACAGTTACAAAATTACAATCTTTGGGCAACTGAATCAAAATGAAGATACAAGAAAAAAGATAATTCTACTTTATTATTCAGATTTTATCAGGAATACTGTGCTCCACTTCTAGATTTTAAAAATATGACAGAAATGAGTCCCAAAGATCTGAGAAGTGATAAATGATTTGAAACCATTTCATATGAAGAAAGTAATCTTTAGCTTATCATTTTAAAAAGCATATGGAACAGTGCATTTAAAAGCAGTAAATTTTACATTACGTATGTTTTACTACAATTAAAAACACACGGTAAATTGCAGCAAGGGAGAAGACACGATGGCATTCTTTGGTATCACTGAAGACTAATTAACAAATGAAAAATGAAAAAAGATCGTAATTACCATTTTGGCATAATGTGCATTCACTGGGTCAGCATACTGAAGCAAGGCTTGAAACTGATTATTCTTTGTAAAGGTGATAATCTTCAAGACTGTGCCAAATTTAGAAAATATCTGGAAAAAGTTCACAGGTTAAATCTAAGGTAAAAATTAGGCTAATGTACTTTTATAAATATAACTCAATTCATAAATTCCATTTTTGTCTATTATTTTTTTAAGTTTATTTATTTTGAGAGAGAGAGAGAGAGAACAAGTGGGGGAGGAACAGAGAGAGAGAGACAGAGACAGAGAGAGAGAGGGAGGGAAGGAGGGAGAGAATCCCAAGCAGGCTCTGTGCTGTCAGCGCAGAGCCTGATGGCAGGGCTCAAACTCACGAACCATGAAATTTTGACCTGAGCCGAAATCAACAGTCAGACGCTTAACCGACTGAGCCACCTAGGCAGCCCTAATGAAAATAATTTCCTTTATTTCCTCTATTAAAATTGTTGGTACAAAAATGACTTAAATCAAGCCTAAGATGTTAATGTTTCAACATCCACACATGGCCTAAAACAGTGCCTGATGCACAACAGGCACTCAAATATTTAACCTATTTTATAGTATGTGATAAACGGCACAATATGAAAAACATGAGACTACAGTAGGAATTAATTACTGGTAAGAGATAATGGTGTTACAAAGCATATGAATGGAAGGGGAAGAGTCATATGGATCAACTATTTCACCTTGAGAATCAGCATCAACTTCTTAAGATTTTTATAGGCAGACAAACTATAAACTGTTCCTCTACAGGCCACTCTGTTAATTCATTCAATATTCAAAGAGCACTGTTCTAGGCCTGGGAAATCAGCAGTGAATAACAACAAAAGTCTATGCCCTAAGGAAAGACAGATGATAAATGAAAAACAATGTCTCATCATAAAAAAGTGTTATGAATAAAAATAAAAGGAAAAGGGATAAGAGTGAACTGGAATGTAACTTGGGAAGGTGCAAGACTGGTCAAAGAAGGCCTCTCTGAAGTGTCTTTGGAGAAGAGGAATAAACACAGTGTGGAGATTTCCTGACAGATACCTGGTTACTACCCTAGCAAGTTCTTACAATATACTTGCTCTACTCCATCACCAATAGCCACGGTTACTACAATGCACTTTGTTTTCCTCTTATATCCCATCCCATCTTAAATGTGGATCTTTTTTAATTTTTTTTTTTTTCAACGTTTATTTATTTTTGGGACAGAGAGAGACAGAGCATGAACGGGGGAGGGGCAGAGAGAGAGGGAGACACAGAATCAGAAACAGGCTCCAGGCTCTGAGCCATCAGCCCAGAGCCCGACGTGGGGCTCGAACTCACGGACCGCGAGATCGTGACCTGGCTGGTCGGACGCTTAACCGACTGCGCCACCCAGGCGCCCCTTAAATGTGGATCTTAATCAGCCAGAAGCTTGTCCGTCCACTTTTAAGAATAAAAAGATAATTATTCCCTATGCTGGTAAGAATTTGCTATTATCACTATTATCAAATACTATATATGAATGTCCTTAATAGCCAAATAGTCCTTTCTCCCTTTTAATTACCTTTAGAAAGAATGATCAATAATAAATACCCTAAAGCACAGCAGCAAAAGGATAGGCAACTTCTACTACATCAAAATTTAAGACTTATGTGCATCAAAAGACACTATCAACAGAGTGAAACAGCAACCCACAAAACAGGAGATCATATTTGCAAATCATATCCAGTAAGGGGTTACTATCCAAAATATATGAAGAACTCCTATAATTCAACAACAAAAATCAGCAAAGGACTTAAGAAAATAATCAAATAGCCAATAAACACATGAAAAGATGCTCAGCACCACTAATCATTAGGGAAATGCAAATAAAAACTCAATGAGATTTCGCACTCATTAGGACAGCTTTTATCAAAAACAAAAACCCCAGAAAATACCAAGGGTTGGGGAGGATGTGGAGAAA
Organism: Herpailurus yagouaroundi; assembly: GCF_014898765.1. Classification (NCBI taxonomy): domain Eukaryota; kingdom Metazoa; phylum Chordata; class Mammalia; order Carnivora; family Felidae; genus Herpailurus; species Herpailurus yagouaroundi. Next base: position 36,117,060 of record NW_024412401.1, read on the forward strand.
ACAGAACGCTTGCGCACTGTTGGTAGGAATGTAAAATGATGTAGCTGCTATGGAAAATAGAATGGTGGTTCTTCAAGAAAAGTAAAAAAAAAAAATTACCATATGATTCAACAGTTCGACTTCTTAGGATAAGCCCAAAAGAACCAAAAGCAGGGACTTAAACAGGTATTTATTTGTACATCCATGTTGGTAGCAGCATTATTTGCAAAAGATGGAAGCAACCTAAATGTCCATCCACAGATGAATGGATAAACAAAAATGTGTTAAATACATACAAAGGAATATTATTCAGCCTTTAAAAGAAAGGATATTCTGATACATGCTACCACATGGATGAACCCTAAAGACACTTAGTGAAGTAAGCCAGTCACAAAAGAACAAATTATCCATGGTTCCACTTATATAACGTAAAGAAGTCAAATTCATAGACAGCAAGTAGAATGGTGGCTGCCAAGGGCTGAGAGAAAAGGGGAATGGGGAGGTATTGTTTAATGGGTGTGGGAGTTTCAATTTAGGAAGACAAAAAACTTTTTGGAGATATAAGGTGAGTGGTGATAATTGCAAAACAAGGAGAGTGTATTTAATGTCACTGATCTGTACACTTAAAAAACAGTTAAAATGGTAAAATTTATGTATACTTTACAACCCCCAAGTAAAATAAACTGTCCTAAAGTCCAAATACTCATTTTTGGCAAAATGCTAACAGATAATCAGCTTAGAGTCAAACACTTCTTATAGGAGATAACACCATTGAACAAGATTTGCAGAACCAATTTGTCTTAGAAGGGCTCATCAAAAAATGTTATTACTTAAAATTAGTCTGAGGATTCTTTGTTGAAATTCCTTAAAAAAAAAAAAAAAAACAACGCAGTTAATTTAGTTATGGTCATATTTCAGAGTTTAGAACTTTGGGATCTTGGGCTCCTGGGTGGCTCAGTCATTAAGCATCAACTTTGGCTTAGGTCACGATCTCACATTCCATGAGTTTGAGTCCCACATCAAGTGAGCTTGAGCCCTGATTTGGTGAGCTTGAGCCCCACTTTGTGTGATCTCGTTCCCTGCTTCGGGTGAGCTTAAGCCCAGCCTAGAGTGATCTCATGCCCCTCTGGTGAGATCAGCTTCTCAGGTAAAACAAGAGCCCTGGGCAAGCCCTGCTTCTCTCTTTCTGCCCCTCGTGGGATTCTCCCTCCCTCTTTCTCTCTCTGCTCCTTGCTCACTAGTGCCCTCGCTCTCTCAAAACAAACAAAAAACAAACAAACAACTGATCTTAATCTCTCATTTAACTGTTCTGAAAACATTAGGAATTTCTTTTTGTTCTTTTAATGAAAATTCTGGTCCTGTCACAGGCATTTCCTCAGTACACCCTGTGTGTTCTAGATAATATTCTTAAAATTCATAAAAGAATACCACACTTATCTTCTCAGCTGACCGTCAAAGAATATAGATTTTATGTTGTATCTTTCTTTAAGATACAAGCATTCCTGGGAAAAGGTCTTGTATTTTCTTATTTCCATCCTTGGTGATACTGTGATCACAAACACACCCCAATCTATATAAGTGCATAATCTGAGTGTTGGGTAAAGGAGTAGTAATAGACTTTTTTACTGCAGCCACAGGTAGTATTCTAAACTACAAGATTATATCATATATAATTTTGCTCTGGTTTACTTCTCTAACCACATTTCCTGATACTCTATATCACACTATTTATACCAACAATGTGCAGTTGTGTCTAGTTCTCTAAAGGTACCAAGGGATTTCAGACATCTATGCCTATACACATGCCTATTCCCTTTTTCTTAGAACTCTATGCTTAATACCTAGTAAATTTTCATTTATCTTTTCCAAAACTCAGCTCAGGAAAGTAATGCCACCAGAAAATTCTCAGCCTCTCCCAAGTATCAGTAGAGTTCATTCTCTTTCTTATTACTCCCTTCTTGGTCTCATATATATTTTTGTTTTACTTATACTGTGCTATTCATTTGTTTACATATGTCTCCTTTAATTAGACTGAAAGCTCCTTGAAGGTATGTATGTACACACACACACACACACACACACACACCTTGTCTTAATCATTTCTATATCATTGAGTAAAATTCTTGGCATATAAACAAGTACATGGTAAATGCTTATTATTAACTGATAAAGAATTATACTTAGACCTGACTGGAATTACGGCAACATGCAGTTTTTTGAAAATAATAAACATTCTTCATGTAAAATATCTCATTAATGAAGTAGTAAGAACATACAATCTGCTCTCAAATCTGGAATTTTACACTAAATTATGCTTAGAACCTAGAAAATTTCTACTTAACCTTCAGATTTTATTAATGTTTACATTCTCTCATTTAACATGAACACCAACATGATGCACATCCTCACTCACTGCTGTGTTTGGCTGTGTGATTTTTAACTGAATGTGTTAACAGAATATAAATGGATGGAACTGGCTAACCATGGACAGTTACCTAGGGTCCCCTGGATTGTATGTACTGACAGAGTAGCTTTAAACATCAATCTGATACTTTTGAACAAAGTAAGTGAGCAACACCAGGGAATCTAGGCTAATGCCTCAAGTGTGATTTTTTAAAAAATTTATTTTGAGAGAGAGAGAAAGCACGAGTGGGAGAGGAATGGGGCGGGGGGGGGGCGGGTAGAGAGAGAGAGAATCCTAAGCAGTCTCTGCACTGTCAGCACAGAGCCTGATGCAGGGCTTGAGCCCAAGAACAAACCACAAGATCATGACCTGAGTCGAAGTCGGACGCTTAACCATCTGAGCCAACCAGGCACCTCTCGAATGTGATTTTGTAACAACTTTTCATAATTACCAACAGTAATACCAACAGTAATAATTTACCAACAATTTTAAACAGATTTGGTCTCATAAGATTAACATTCAGGAAAGTTTAATATATATGGATTTATTACTATTGATTACAGTAATAATTTGACTCTTTGATTCTACTTCTCTAATATATTTATTTTTCTGTCATAAACACAAACACACAGACCCAACTCTTGATGTCTCCTGTGCATTTAATCTTTTAAGACTTTAAAATGGGATGAAGAGAGAGGTGCCTGGGTGGCTCGGTGGATTAAGCCCCTGACTCTTGATTTCAGCTCAGGTCATGATCTCACGGTTCATGAGGTCAAGCCCTAAGTCAGGCTCTGCACTGACAGCATGGAGCCTGCTTGGGATTCTTTCTTCCTCTCTCTCTACTCCTCCCCTGCTTGTGTGCACATGTGCGCACTCACTCTCTTGAAACAAACAAACAAACAAACAAACATTAAAAGTGGGGGGGGGAGGATGAAGAGAATACCAAAGATCAAATTCAGGTAAAATTAATCTTCATGGTGATGTTTATACATGGAGCACTTATCAGAAACTAAAAAAGTTCACTAGTATTCACTTGTAAAAAGTGTACTGGGGCGCCTGGGTGGCTCAGTCAAACATCCAAAAATAAATACACACTAAAAAAAAACAAAAAACCCAAAAACCTAGTGTATCGGCCATAATTTGTTTACAGTAATTTTTGTCCCCAATGAAACAGTAAGATTTAAGAACCAGAATTGGGTATTACTAGTACTCTTTTAATAATTGCTTTTTAAAGTTATTTATCTTTACTCTGCAATTCAAAAAGATCAGTTCTTTATCTTGAAGACATTCATCTATTGGACATTCATAAAAAACTCCCATAAATAACAGTATTTGGAAGTAATGGACTACATGAGAACATTGTTTTGTACTATTTCAGTACACAAAGAAATTTTTTAGTATGCAAGGTTGAATTTACATTATGGAATTGTTGAGAAATGACTTCCTAACTTACAAACACTCTCTAGATTATGCAATCCAATCCAATGGCTTTAATTACCACCCATATGCTGATGATAACCAAATCTCCAGCCCTGAATTCCTACACTCATTCCAAACTTATTTCCCAATTGTCTATTCAACATCAACCACTTGCATGCCTAATAGGTATCCCAAAATTATCTTGTCCAAAACACTACCTCTACCCCTGCCCCAAATCTTCTTTTCCCTTTAGTTTTTACTATCTTAGTATAAAATTGCTCACTTTAGGGGCGCCTGGGTGGCGCAGTCGGTTAAGCGTCCGACTTCAGCCAGGTCACGATCTTGCGGTCCGTGAGTTCGAGCCCCGCATCAGGCTCTGGGCTGATGGCTCGGAGACTGGAGCCTGTTTCTGATTCTGTGTCTCCCTCTCTCTCTCTGCCCCTCCCCCATTCATGCTCTGTCTCTCTCTGTTCCAAAAATAAATAAACGTTGAAAAAAAAAATTAAAAAAAAAAATTGCTCACTTTACCAGAGGCTCACATCCAAAATCTGGAAGGCATTCTTGATCACTCCACTTTTTCTTCATAATCCACGATTACTCAACCCATCAGCAAATCCTTCCAAATATATCCATAATCACCACTTCCCGAGACCACATCCTCACATGGGTCACCACCATCTCTTACCTGGACTATGCTAAGATCCTCCACTTATGCCTACAATTTATTCTTAACACAGCAACAAGAGTGATTCCATTAAAACATAAATCTATCATCTTACTCCTCTACTCAAAATCCTCTAATGGCTTCCATCTTACATAGTGTAAAGATTATAAAGGCTTTGCATCATCTGGATCCTAACCCCTTCTCTGATTCTATCATTTATAGTTTTCCCACTTTTTACAATTACAATTACATAGCCTTATTTCTGATATTTCAACACATTAAGCACCCTTGCACTTAGACACTTCCCACTTGCTGTTCTTTCTGTGTTATTCTACCACATACTTTAAGCCTCTGCTCAAATATCATATTGAAAACCTCCGTTAACTTTCCTCACCTGAAATAGCACCACTCTCATCTCACTCACTCACTCCACTTACCATGAGCTAAAGAAAAAAACACTAACTTCAAGAGATGTCAGAGAAGAGCTTAGCTAATGCCAACTCTTCAGCAAAAAATATAAAATAATATGCTAATTAATTACAACAGGTGCAACCAACTCCATACTTCCATGTATTATCCCACCACAATATTCATCACATTTTTAGGCTATTATTTAGGAAGTTATATCTTACCCACAAGACCAGAGCAAGGATCAGTTTCTTACAGTGCAATTTACTAGTGTCTAATAATTACAGCTAACATTTCTTGAGACTTAATATGTATCTTTCTAATGTATACCTTAATATTTCTAGGTGCCTTAAATGCATTAACTCATGTAATCTTCACAATAAAGATATAAAGATACCTTCACAGTAAAGATATAAAGATATATAAAAGATAGACACCATGTCCAGCCCCATTATATAAATAAGAAAAAGATACAGAGAGGTAAGTTAGTTGCCCAGGGTTATAGAGGTAGTAAGTGGAAGAGCCAGGATTCAAACCAGCTCCAGACCCTGTATCCTTAATCATGTTATACTACACTTTAGTTGGCTAATGACACAGAGTGCTAGGGGAGAGGGCTCAGTTAATGCAATGAGAGAAAACTGAGGAGGCAAAGTTGAGCTGTAGACTGAATGATGTAGGTTCAACTAAGTGACCGTCTCAGTGAAGTGTTTTGGAAAGAAATAGGAGATAGAAACGGACTAAGGCATGAGTAAACTGGGGGCAAAGGGCCAGAAAAGCCAGTGGCTAAATAAGCAGAAGGGTGTTAGGAAATGAGGTTAAAGAGAAGGGGAGAGGTCTGCATGTGGGACCTTAAGGGCCTTGGTAAGGGCTTTGATTTCATTCCGACAGCAAGGGAAAAGAGGATTAAACAAGGAAGTGTGATAACTGAAAGGCTGAGAGTCCTGCTTACTATTAAGGACTCTCAGAATTACTCCTCTTCACTCCGAAGGACCCCATGATCTTTTGGGAGAGAAACAAGGTTTGTTACTGCTCTCAGGGAAAAAATAAATGGAATGACAGGGCAGAACCACAAGACTCGAGCTAAACTCAAGGCTGAATGATGGCACTGTTGAGCCACAGGTGCAAGAACATCTTCTGTAAAACAGCGTTAGTAAGTTAGTAGCAGCTTCGATGTTACCGTTAACAAAAGCAAACAAACACTGCTGATGGATCACAGTGCTCACTGACACTCTGGGATAAACATAGGACAAGAAAAGTCACCAGAACTAAGAAGCCAATCACTTAAGCAACTGCTGAAACCTTTGTAAGGAAGAAGGGTGGCTATGGATAGTACTGTTAAGGCCTTTCCTAGACATGCTTCACAAATGCGTATATTTAGAAAATGGTATGCATAAAACTACTGTAGGGAACACAGTAGGCCTAATAAATGGTATATTTTGATATTTATATGCATGGCACAGGAACTGTGTTGGGAAATGTATCTGAACTTTATTGCCAATTAGTACAATGACTGTGGGAAAGTAATGTGACTTTAAGGACCCCAGTTTCCTAATTTATAAAATGTGAGAATAGGATGGAAAGTACTTCAATTCTTTTTTTTTTTTTATCTTCTTTTAACGTTTATTTATTTTTGAGACAGAGAGAGACAGAGCATGAACGGGGGAGGGTCAGAGAGAGAGAGAGACACAGAATCCGAAACAGGCTCCAGGCTCTGAGCCGTCAGCACAGAGCCCGACGCGGGGCTTGAACTCACGAACCGCGAGATCATGACCTGAGCCGAAGTCGGATGCTCAACTGACTGAGCCACCCAGGCACCCCGGAAAGTACTTCAATTCTTAAACACACATGCACATATACATCCCTATGACTCTTCACTTAGTAGTGCAAAGCCAAAGGTTTGGAAAACAGTTAAGTGATTCTGGACTGACTTGGCATCACACTATGCAGTACATACTGAGATATAAATATGAAAATAAGTATATGTTTTAGTGTTTAAAATTTTTTAAATATTTACTTATTTTTGAGAGAGAGAGTATGCACGCCTGAGCGAGGGAATGGGGAGGGGAGAGGGAGAGAGGGAGAGTGGGAGAGAGAGAGAGACAGAGAGAGAGAGACAGAGAGAAAGAGAGAGAGAGAGAGAGAGAGAGAGAGA
>NW_024412401.1:36124185-36139447 GCF_014898765.1 Herpailurus yagouaroundi
AGGTGGATGCAGGGCTTGAACCCACAAGCTAGGAGATCATGACCTGAGCTGAAGTTGGATGCTTAATCGACTGAGCCACCCAGGTACCCATTTTAGTGTTTTAACATTACAGTGTATGGCTTGACAAGTATGAGGGAATCAATATGCAGCAAAAGAGGACAAAAACTAATTGAAGTTTTTGGGCTAGATACCAAGTAATTGTACGTTACATTTTGAGGATATGTATATATGGAGTATTAGTTAAAACTGTAACAAGCAGGGGTGCCTGGGTGGCTCAGTTGGTTAAGCAGCCGGCTTTGACTCAGGTCATGATCTTGTAGTTTATGAGTTCAAACCTCACAATGTGCTCTCTGCTGTCAGCACAGAGCCCGCCTTGGATCTTCTGTCCTCTTCTTTCTTGCCCTTTTTTGGAAATACATACACACACATACATATATATATGTATACATATACATATATATACATATACATACATACACACACACATATATATGTATAACAAGCATACAAAACACAACATTGGACTTCATATTAGGAGGCTTGAGTTCTGTCTCTTCAGTTACTCTCTACAATATTTAATTATCTCTCAGTTTTATTCACTACAAAATTATGTAACTTAGTTACCTTCCAGTTCTTAAATTCAACACTCTCATAGTAGGCCATGATGTGGTGGGGTGCCTTTTATCACAACAGTTTGGACATATTAATGGGTAGTCTATGAAAATTATGTTGACCATCAGTCAGTATTTAACATGATACTTCCATTTTATAAATGAAGAGTTACCACATACTTTCCTTTCAGAGTTTTTAAAATGAAAATACTCAAATGTAAGAAAGAGTTAATGGAATAACTACTATCAGTGTGTTTTTAATAGGATTCTATGCTTTGTTCATTTTCATGCTTACGTATTTTTAAAAAAGAATTTCTTACATACCCTTTTATATCAAGTATTTAAGTTAGAAAAATGAAGCTATAGAAAAGTTATCTCTGGGCGCCTAGGTGGCTCAGTTGATTGAGCGTCCGACTTCGCTCAGGTCATGATATTGCAGCTCACGAGTTCGGGCACTGCATCGGGCTCTATGCGGACAGCTTAGAGCCGGGAGCCTGCTTCAGATTCTGTGTCTCCCCCTCTCTCTGTCCCCCCCAACTTGTGTTCTCTCTCTCTCTCCCAAAATAAACATTAAAAAAAATTATCTCTAATAGATACTATTTCCTACATAAAACAGGATGCCTAAGGTTATTATTATTTAAACATATATACCAGCCAAAATAAATTAAAAAAAAAAAAAAAAAGAAAGTTAAGATATAAACATCAAAAGCTACAGAGGTCACATTTGCCTCTTAAGAGTGTTGTTCCACTTTACCTGATGAAGAACTTCCAGAGTAACAGGGTAAAAGAGGTTTTCAATAATTATTCGGAGCACAGGGCTCTGCCCAGGTATGACTGTGCCTTCATTGGTAGGAGCTCCAGGAAGGGCCAGGCTTCCTGACTGGACAGCGCTGACAGCCTGCAGTGCAGCTTGGGCTCTCTATAAAACAATCCAAAATAAGGAAAAAAATACATATCTACTTTCTCTAGATGCACATATCCCAAATTTGTAATCAGTTAAGATTCAAAAGACTTGCTTTCTTATCACAATGACACAATATTTAAGAAAGGTACTTAAAGTTACTTGAAGAAACGAAAAAAACACATGGCAAAAAAAAAAAAAAGAGGAAAATGTGGAGATGATTTTTATTTCCTAATTTTTAAATAACAAAAAAAAACAGTGAAAGTAACATTAAAGATGACTTAAAAACCACTCAAGTCCCTCTTCTTTTTCCTTCCCTGAACCACTGAGTTCTAAAACCTTTGGGTGGCATATGATAGACGCAAATATGGAGCTATGGTGGTTCAGAGGGGGTTAGGAATGCATCCCTATAGGAAGGCATCCTGGCATAAGCATCAGAGCCTGAGCGATGAGGGCAGCATCTACATAGTAGGCTGCCTGGCAAGGGCAACTTGCGCCCAAACAAGGTAAGAGAGGTATCTAGCGTGGGGGTGGTTCAGTGCTAGACATCAAACCTGAGGAATATGAAAAGGGTAAGAAATGCGTCCAGAAGAGAATAGCCTGGCAGGACTGTTAGAGCCCAAGGAGAGTTAGGAAAGGGCCCACATGGTGTGAACCAATGCAGTGAAGACAGTCCAAGCAGGGTGAAGAGGAGGTCCATGAAGGCCTGACCGGGGTAAGAAGGTAATTCAATGGTGGGGCAGCCTAAAATAGGATGTAAGAACCCAAGCAGGGGCAGGCAGACAAGCTTTTATTTTTTTTTTTAGCAAAAAGACCATATTTACTTATAATAGAACATTTACAGAGCACCAATTGCAGGTATCATTCTATGCATTCACTATACAACTCTCTTTAATTCTCACAACAATTTACGAGGCATGTATTATTACATTTTTTTCAGATGAGAAAACCGAGTCTGAGATGGGTTAAATGGTTTGTCTGGAGTCACACAGAGGACTGTAAACAGTGGTACTTAAACACTTGATGAAAATCTGAAAATGTCTCAAACACAATTCTGAACCCCACTTCTGTCAAACTCCTGGAAACGTCCATTTTTATTGTTCTTGTTGTTATTGAATTACAGTTGACGTACAATGTTATATTAGTTTCAGGTGTACACCATTGTGATTTGAAAATTCTATATATTGCTCAATACTTACCACAAATGCAGTCACCATCTGCCACCATACAACACTAATACAATATTATTGACTATATTCCCTATGCTGTACTTTTTATCTACATGACATTTATAACTGGGAGTCTGCACTTCTTAATACCTTTCACCTATTTTGCCAAACCCTCCTCCTAACCATCTTCCTGTGTGGCAACCACTAGTTTGCTCTGTGTATTTAAGAATTTGTTTTTTGTTTTTCACTTATTTTCTAGATTCCACATATAAGTAAATCACATATTTGTCTTTCTCTGTCTGATTTATTTCACTTAGCATAATACCCTCTAGCTAGATCCATATTGTTGCAAATGGCAAGATTTCATTCGGCAGATGAGTTTCGAAATAGCATGCTCCACTAAAAAGACCAGAGTGCCCTAAAACAAGTCGAGTTCCAGAACTGGAGCAAAGACAGTACAAAACGAGTAACTTTTTTGTTTCTTTGGTTTTTTGTGTTTGTTTTTACTAGAATGCAAAGAACTGTTCAAATATTTATGGAAACATGCCAAAAGATAGAAGACAGCTTCTTGAAGGGGCTCCCACTGGCCAAATATAGGACAGTTTGAGAATCAAAATAGTGATTGTAACAAATAACAACCCATCAAATAAAACAGGAAACCTTAAATCCATACTGGTGTAAGTTGACAGTTGGTAAGAAGTATATATATACTGCTTTAAAGTACCTTCCCCCAAAATATTCCTCTTTCCTCCTTTGTAAGTCATAACTTTACAGTGGAGAAGCCAAACATGAGCCTCATCAAGGAATCTAAGAGCACAACATCAGTAATGCAACAAACTGAAATTATGTGCCACCTGATATGATGCAATGAGAAAAAAAGGACATTACTTCTACGATGTTCCTGTCAAAACTATATACACTGAATGTAATCACAAGGCAATACCAGATAAACTCAAATTGAGGGAAATCAAGACGACAGACTGCCTATAATTATCCAAAGTGTCAAATCAAGGTCATGAAAGTCAAAAACTGAGGAACTGTTTCAGACTAAAGAACACTAAAAGATGTGACTTCTAAACAGAACATGTGATTCTAAATAATGTTTGTTTTGCTCTAACAAACATTACTGGGATGATAGGCAAAACTTGAATGGGGACTGAGGACTGAAAGTCAATTTCCTAATTTTGACCTCTATATTTGGTTGTGTAGGAAAATGTCCTTGCTTATAGGAAATGCACACTAAAATATTGGACAATGAAGACCGATCAGGTAAGCAACTTATTCATAAATGCCTGAAGAAATCAAAACTTGCATTGTATCTGTAACTCTTTTTCAATTTTATGACTGACTCAAAATTTAAAACCATTATTTAGAAAATGAAGTGGGTGAAGGAAGGAAAATTTAAGGGAAAAAAGCATGGTTAATGATTAATGAAATCAAATGCAAGTTTTCATCAATCTCTTTGTTCCATTCTCATCATTCCTTAAGAATGGTGATAATTAGTCTGTGCCACAAAATGAAAAAAAAAATCACCACTTTTTTACATATTATATTCACTTCCAATTTTAAATTAACATTTCTTGTGTTTTGCTTTTATTATTTTAATTTTTAGTTTATTATATCATCTCTCTAATGTGAGACATTATGCTATGACAAATAACATTAAAAGAAGAATCTTTCTGAAGATTGGCTTTTAACTTTGTGTATGCTTAATAGATGAACTTCCACTTTTTTTTTTTTAAAGTTTATTATTTATTTTGAGAGAGACAGCAAGAGGGAGAAGGAGAGAGAGAGAATCCCAAGCAGGCTCCACACCAGAAGCACAGAGCCTGATGGGGATCTGGAACCCATGAACCATGAGATCATGACCTAAGCTGAAACCTGGAGTCAGACACTTAACCCACTGACTCACCCAGGTGCCCCAGAACAACTTCCACTTTTATGCTTATATGCAACTCCTTTTTTATACTTTTTACCAGCATTTTTAGGCCATATAGATTTTTATGTATCAGGTAATATTCAAACTGCCCAACATTCAGTTTCTAAAACATCATTATCTTTGAGAACAATGTATGTGTAATTATTTGAAAATTTTATATCGTTTGATTTCAAAACTGTGCTCTTAGAAAAACAGCCATGTGTACGGAATACTGAGCATCCCAAGCCTGCCTCAAAAACAGCAGTTTATCTCGTACATTTTACACTGGGATCCCCAGTAAGAGTTTACTTGCAAAATGGGTTCTATTGTTTTCAAGTTTGAAAACTGAGTCAGACTTCCACTTTGAGTCTATAATTAGCAGAAGGTGTGGGTCCATTAATAATTAATTTTAAAAAGACCCAGAAGGTAGAATTAGCAGACAAGAACATGTGGGACTCGAACTCATGACCCCAAGATCAAGAGTTACCTGCTCTTCCGACTGAGCCAGCCAGGTACCCCTATATTTTTCATTTTTAAATTTATTTAAATTTAGCCACATGTAGCCAGCAGCTACCATACCAAACATAACTCTAGAACGTCTAGGCAAAGACTTCAACATAGAGAAGTTCTAAATGGAATAATGGTTCTTTTTTTTCTTAGATCAGGAGAATTAAATCTTTACAAAACTAAGCCTGCACAACCAAAAGTAAACTTAACCTTGCTGACTTTACTTCATTATGCCATCAATCATTCTACCAATCCTTTTTATTAAACAATCCTACACATATGCTTCCTGCTACTGATATTACTATTTTTCTCATAGCTCCTCTTCCTTCACTCATCCTTTTTGGCATGGGGGGGGTGCCACAACAGAGAAATAGGAGAAGCCACGGTACCTATTGTGCTAATCATTCTAGAGTTCTCAACATATTCTGCATTAGTATTTCACAGAGCACTGAGTACAAAGGTCTCTGAGCAGCAGGCATGCAAGAAATGCTTTTGACAATAAAAATCTGAGAAAATAACACCTGAAGACAGATTTATTTAATAAATAACTCTGTAGTTTCCGTTTTTAATTAGACAAAACATTCAAGTAAAAAAAAATAATAAAATTGAGGCACACTCTCCACAGAGGGCAACAGAAAAGTTGGGGGTGGGAGAAAATGAGAAATATTTTCTTAATATAAAGAGATTATTTCACATAGAAGATTTATGTTCTGTGTATTTGATGCTAAAAATTATGAGGCAGAATTCCTACTATGGGAGATAATTTTTTAAATGTTTTCTAAACAAACTCGCTGGAATAGTTTAATAACTTAATAAAGGAAACAGCAGTAGCATGACTGGAAATGCAAGTATTTCATCAAGGTGAGGGGAGGACAAATAGACCTCATATAAAATTTAAACATGTCTGGATAACGTGAAAAAGACATTTCTAAAATTGAGATAGAAATGAATGTACAATAAAATGCACAGACCTTAAGTGTAGAGTTAGATGATTTTTTAAGAAAACATTTTTAGGCAAAATCTTTCCATGGTTATCTCTGCAGATTTATAAATGTCCACCCACAAGGTAAAAAAACAAAATAAAACAAAACTGTCTATACCCTAATGATGGTTATTAAATAAAACCATTTCTCAAATGCTGTACCTCAAAATACAATCTAAATTTTTTTAGCTATAATTTTAGTTTACATATTTTTTAAGCTTATTTATTTATTTTGAGAGAGACAGAGAAAGCACAGGTGGGGGAGGGGCAAAGAGAGAGGGAGACAGAGAATCCCAAGCAGGCTCTGCACTGTCAGCTTGGAGCCTGATGTGGGGCTAGAACTCACTAAACCACAGGATCATGACCTGAGCCAAAACCAAGAGTTGGATGCTTAACTGACTGAGCCATCCAGGTGCCCCAACTATAATTTTAGTTTAAATAAAAAGATAAAGATACTTGAAGGGCTCCTCAGTTGGTTGAGCAGCTGACTCTTGATTTCAGCTCAGGTCATGATCCCAGGCTGAGCTCTGTGCAGAGTGCGAAGCTTGCTTAAGATATTCTCTCTCTCTCTCTCTCTCTCTCTCTCTCTCTCTCTCTCTCTCTCCCTCTCTCCCTCCCTCCCTCCCTTTGCACTTCTCCCCTGCTTGTGTTCTCTCTCAAATAAATAAATAAATTTTAAAAAATATTTGATATTCACCTGACCCTCTCTGGCAAGTATGTCCATAGGCTGGAAAAGAAGTTATGTGCATGTTTTGGGTTACCTTGTTATTCAGAGAATAAAAGATAATGAAATAGTAATTTACCAGTTTCCCAGGGCTGTCAGAAAAAAAAAAAGACATTTGGTACATTTTATGTATGCAAACAAGTACCTTAAATTCTGACTTCAACTTTGGTGTAGGACTTTGAATAAAAGAAAAATTATTATATTTTATCAAACATCAATGTATAAAAATTGCACAAAAATAACAAAATGGAAAGGGCACTAGGAAGAAATCAAGGCTATCGAAGAATTAACTAGGTCATTTCAGCTGGCTGTGGTTGCCAAGCAACTGGAATGCCTCACAGTTTCTCTTTAGAATAATCCAGTCTTTAAGAGTTTTATTAAATTGTTTATTCCTTGTTCAAGACTTATTCTAACATATTTAGGAATCACACTAATAAGAAAACTGCCATGACTTACATGAATGAAAATTTAAAACTCTAGTGAAAGACAGGAGTCAAAATACATCCTCCTCAAAAGAATCATAGAGCAATATAAATATGTTAATTATCTCAAATTAATCTATAAAATCAACCCAATTCCAATTGTGGTTTTTTTTTTGGGGGGGGGTAGAAGTTATCTAAATAATTCTATTATATATGGAGACATAAGTAAAATACAATAGCTAATTAATGTCTGAAAAAAGTATAAAAGAGGGATTTGCCCTACAAAATATTAATACTGGAGACATTAGCTCTAGGGACATGAAAACAGGAATGGAACAGAAGTGAATACAAAAGGTAGTCTGGATTAGACATGGAGTGCACACCATGTGAGTAGCACAGACATAAGGGTATATCAGAGCCAGGCAAGCAGAATGTGTATGCATGTCTAAGAAGGGTATACATGCATGTTTTAAGTAGGTACAGCAAATGTACAGAAAACTAGAACATGACAAAGAACAAGTTTCACATAAGTAGATAATAAATGGGTTATTCAAAAAAACGATAAAGGAGAAACTGGTCAATGGGAGTTAAAAAAAGAGATCAAAGCCTACCCTCACTCCCCACCTCCAAAATATTTCTAATAAAACAAAAATTTAAACATTTAAATAAAAACAACTAAAACATAAAAATATGAGAAGAAAACACAGGTAAAAAAAATTAAAAAAAAAATTTTTAATGTTTATTTATTTTTGAGGCAGAGAGAGACAGAGCATGAATGGGGGAGGGTCAGAGAGAGAGGGAGATACAGAATCTGAAACAGGCTCCAGGCTCTGAGCTGTCAGCACAGAGCCCGACACGGGGCTCAAACTCACGGACCGCGAGATCACGACCTGAGCCGAAGTCAGACGCCTAACCGACTGAGCCACCCAGGCACCCCAAAAACAATTTTTTTAATGTTGGTATACTAGGTCCTGATGAGCATGGTATCAAAATCAGAAACCATAATACAATCTTAAGAGATGTGACTATTGTGTAAAAATATTTTTAAAACCGCATTAGTAGACAAAACTCAGAGACAGAAAGTAGACTGTGGCTGCCAGAGGCTAGGGGGGCAGAAGAATGCAGAATTAGCGTTTAGGGCATAGAGTTTCAATTTGGGAAGGTGAAAGAATTTATTTTTTTAAGTTTATTTACTTATTTTGAGAGAGAGAGAGAGAGAGAGAGAGAGAGAGAGAAGGAGGAAGGGGAGAGGGAGAGAGTGTGAGAGAGAATCCCAAGCAGGCTCTGCACTGTCAGCACAGAGCTCAAAGCAGGGCTTAATCTCACAAACCATGAGATCATGACCTGGTGTCCCAAGGTGAAAGAATTCTGGAGAAAGATGGTGGTGATGGATTGCACAATATGAATGTACTTAATGCTGCTCGGCATTTACAAAATGGTAAATTTCATATGTAATTTACCACAGTGTTAAAAATGGGGGAAAAAACTGCATCAAAAGAAATCACTATACTTTATAAGTTATCAAATAAATATTAAGTAAACAATAAGATATGATTTCATCCTCTAATAAAGATGACAGGAAAACTGCTTGCTTACACATGAATGGCACCCTAAGCTGGCACATATTCTTTAAAAAAAAAAGCAATCATGTGGGGCACCTGGGTGGCTCAGTCAGTTAAGTGACTGACTTTGGCTCAGGTCATGATCTCACCATTCATTAATTCAAGCCCCCCATTGGGCTTTCTGCTGTTAGCACAGAGACCACTACGGGTCCTCTTTCTCCCTGTCTCTCTGCCCACCCCCCCCCACACTTGCACACATACCCTCTCCCTCTAAAATAAACATTAAAAAAAGCAATCATGAAACGTATATCAAAATATAAAATATGCATATGCTTAGTCCCAGCAATTTCACTGCCACAAATGTTAACTAGTAAGAAAATGTTGCAAGTGTGCTAGGATATGTAAGAATGTTGCTACAGTGCTATTTCTAAAAAGTGTAAAATTGGAAACAATTTCAATGTCTATTAACAAGACATTGGATAGATTATGGCTGTCTTATAGAAGGGAGTATTATGCATTTACTTAAAAATTGTGAAGTAATTCTGCCTTTATAGCCATCAAAAAAATATCCATGACACATTATAAAGAAAAAATATGAGCTTTCAAAACATTAGGATTCCACTTATGTAAAATTATATACACAGATAATAATACACCTGGATAGAAAAGGAATACACACCAAACTGTTAGCAAATGTTAATTAGTTGTCTCTGGACAACTGTGTTGTTGTTGTTGTCATTTTTACTTTTCTGGACTATCTGAATGTTTTACCATGAGAATGGATGCTATTTAGAATTTTGAAGTCAATTTTTCATTTACAAAAGTCTACACTATTTAAAAATGTCTAACATCTCATTTACTAAGTTTATATAGGTTATTATATGCCACTAATATCTCTTAGAACAAGCTAAGGATTATGCACAGAAAAAGTCTTTGTTTTAAAAATGTGGAAAACTAATTTCAATTCAGTAGCTTGCACTATAATGACTTTCAGCACAGAATCAAAGGGCTGGAGGAGTTCTTTTACCTAGAGCAAGAGTATAGGGCCCAAACATGCTCATAACATAATAAAAAAACCTCTTTCTTGCTTTGTGGATCAATTTTTCTTACCCTTAAGTAACTTCAAATTACTATTTTAGCTACTACAAATCAACCTGGAGAGACACAAAAGATGAACTACAGTCAATATGAACTATATCAAAATAAAAACTGAAAAATGAGGTTAGAGATGTTGATATTCTACATTCCACATTCACCTAGAAGAGTCAAAAACCATTTAATGAACATATCTATACAAATTCTTATTAACATCTTAAATGTTAACATCAAATAGAAGCGGCACTGAAATTCTTAATGCCTTTGTTATATATTCTAAGTATTCTATAAAAAGTTCCTTTTGGACTTGAAATTTTAAGAGATAAGAATGTAAGTTTTTCTCTTAACTCGCGAAAAAAGTTTCAAGGGCAAACTAAATTTCTGCTATTTCTGCAGTCAAACGCTCTGCCTCTGAGCTATACCCCCAGTATCTGTCATTTCTAGCACCGCAACTTCAAACGTATTTCTAAATGGCACTACTTAAGCCTTCAGGTAAGAATTTACATACATAATCTTTACTAATAAAGCATCCTAACAGGAAGGAACATGATTTTTTCCTCTCTGAGAAATAGAAAATTAATCTTAAGCTATTATACCATGTATTCTTGTAGCTTTTTTTTTTTTTTTGTAGCTAATTTTTTAAATGCTTTCAATACTTACAGCTTGATTAGGTAGATTGTCAGTCTTAAGTTCTCTGTGATTGGAATACTGAATAAAAACAGGCTGGCTTCGAAGGTGAGGAGTAACAGGAGTGTAGTAATTCACCATAGTAACAGCAGCTTCCTCAGAAGCCATTTCTAAGAAAGCCTGTAATAAACACAAGAAAGTAAAGTGAAAGCTCATGTTTTTGAAAGACAGCTAAGAACTATGAAAAGACTCTTGCTTCAAAGTGTACCACTGATGTTAAACGAAAATACATATGAAAAGTCGAGTTCAATAAAGGATTTGGGACTGGGAAATTGCCAGTTGAATAAATGATTTCATGTGGTTTTTTATTTTCCTCTTTTTTCTCTTTCTTCTAAAATCTAGAAATAATTAAAAAGGTGAAAATAAAGGTGAGCATCAGTACTGTAAAATGGATGCTTTCAGGGGTTAGAATTTAATAGTTCTTTCCTAAATAAGAACTTCTCCAAGATGGGGCATGATTTGTTCTTTTACCTTTTAATTAAATAGCTGTTTATGATACAATTAAGTTTATGATACAATTAAATGCAGAATTCAGGTGTAAAGGCTCAATTGTTCAAGTTAGGGAAATGGGATAACATCTTTCCTACATTAAGTCAATATTGATTTGAATCATTCAAGTGACTTTTTCTGAGATCTGTGTTAAAAAATACAGAGGCAACAAGCCCAAAATGAAGTCACCTGTACTAAGCCCAACTAAGCCCACATCACCAAACCAGGAGTTAATACCTAACAATTATAGTTTCAACCTCTCCCAAGATTAGAATCTTAAACCAGTTCATCTGGAATTACTTGGTCAGCACTAGTGAGGTTATCTGCCTGACAGACCCCAACCATTCCCTAAAGGAAGATGACCTTGCCTCAAACAACTCACTCTACTAGTAACTTCCTTGTCCCACCCTATTCTGCCTACAGAAGCCTTTCATTATGCACTGCTCTTCACAGCTCCTTTCTATCTGCTGGATGAAATGCTACCCAATTCACGAATCCTTGAATAAAGCCAATAAAATCTTTAAAATTTACTCAACTGAATTCATCTTTTAACATGTGTAATCATTGTACAAATATTAGATATCTGAAAAATAACACAGGAAGAGCTGAGATCAGAAAAGGCTCCTTGAGATCTATGTCTTATTCCACACATGGCCTCTTCCAGCTGTAAGAACTCCTGAAACTTCTGTGAGAGGTTCTGCCACCCTACCATAATGGTTAGTTACGAAGATGAAATACTAACCATTCTGAGCCCCCAGAGCTACCTATAATGGACATCTCAAATTAAAAATGTATAGGAAGAACTCCTGATCCAAGTCCATGCAAATTTCTAGTTTGATAACTCAATTCTTTTTTACTACAACAGAGCATGTAATTAGCAAGTGTACAGTAACCACTTCAAATTATATATAAAACACAATTTATAAAAATATGTTTATTAACAAAATTTCCTGAACATATGAAATGGGAAATATCTGTAAGTCAAACTATTTATTTGTTTATAGTTATCTTACTAAGTGTTTCTATTTGGCAAATATTCCAGTAAAGGAATATTAACCTGACAAACGTTAAATGTGATGCTTAACTGTATCCATCAAATGTCACAAATGAACCAATTAAATGCTTTAATTAACAACATTCTATGAAGTAGTAATGTTAGCCACACCACAATAGATCAAATATCATTAATTAACTGATCCTCAATAAACCAATAAATTCTACTATCTTCAAGAAATGCACTTTAAAACCATTATCTGTATCAGTAATATGCTTTTACTAATTTTTCTAAGGAAGATAAAAATGATCAAGGTAACCAAAAAGCAATAGCAACATTTCCTGTCTGGTTTTTAATCACCTTTTCAACAAAGAATATGTAAACTTTTTGCTAATAATATTCACTATATAGAGGGAGAGTATCTTTCTGAAAACCCCTTCATAAATGCAAAGAACTAAACTCAATGTCTAACATTAGTTACACAAAGGAAAAGCTAAACAATATCTTTGGAATACATGATTATTATTATAGAAAATTTTTCTTGAAAGTATATACAACCTAAAAATTCATACATAAAAAGAACTTTTTCCACGCGGACCCCAGGAGGAATTATTTAGGTTTTTCTAAAGTATCCAAAGAAATCGATTTTCATAATAAGCGGTGGAAAAAAAAAAATCCCAGAAGTCACTAACCACAGAAAGGCTGGCGAAAATATCCCGTATGCTGCCCTCAACACTCCCACCTCTAAGCGCCATCAGAAAGATTACAGCTACAAGTAGTTCTAATCACATCACTCTCTTGCTAAAGTATATAACTAACAAAATATTTTCTAAACATGATTTATGACTGAAAGATAAGCAATTAACACAATAGCACTGCAGATAAATAATAAACCCAGAACCAATAGCAGAGACAAAAACAAATTGTGACATTGCTGCCCCTCACAACCATCTAACAGAATATACAGCATACACTGCATGAAACATGATAACGTACATGATACACATACACGATACATCTCACAGCCATTAGACTTGGCCATGTTGGCTCTTTTAAAACCACCCAAACCATATATTCTCAGTAGTGGCAACTGAGTTAAAATAAAGATCCAGGCACATGTAAGATTTCCAGAAGATGTAAAATAAATGTGTAAACATACAAGAGCTAAATACTAAAACATGTTATTTAGCCTCTCATTTAAATAACCTCATCCGAATTAAACAGGAAAGTTAGTTTCACTAAAGGGCCAGAATCAGACATGATAATCTCTTTCATGTCCAAACACATACCAATCTGTTTATAAATATATTTGTTTCTTAAACTTATTTACAAAAGTGTAAGAACATAGGGTCTTATCACAATGTACTACACAATGTTTAGGGCTTAAATCTGTTGTTGTCTTCTTACCAGCAATGCTCAGTTTAAAAGATTTTCAGGACAACCAAAAACTGGGAAAGAACTAAAGAATTCATCCTAATGGGGTCTGAGTTGGAACAAAAAAGCAGGTGATTACTCAAATCAACATAACAAGTATTATATTTTTGTCATGGTCACCACAAAAGCAAGTTTCCTGATTCATCTTAAGAAAAACCTATTAACTTCTGAAATGAAGAACCTCTAACAATCTCTTTTGAATTATTAAAGAAGTTATATATTAATTCTAAACTAAAATACACTACACATTTCTATACAGATTTTGGAAAACTTATTCTTTAACTACCAAATGAGGCATAATTTATATCCTCTCTGTGTCTTGGTCTTCTGATAATCACAGGGTATTTTCATAAACTATTTTGTAATTAAGAATATAAAATTTTTTTGTTCAGGAAGAAAAGGACAAGTCATTGAAAAAGAGATAATCCTATGTCCTGTGTTAATATTTTTGTTTGTTGCTTCCTGTCATACATAAAAAAAATTCTATTTAAAAAACTACTTTATGTAAATAAAATGAAATTTAGAAAATACAGAAAAGTTCAAGAAAATAAGTCATCTTTAACACTAGTACCCAGAGATAATCACTGTGGTTCAATCTTTAAATATTACATACCTGGCTCTTTCCTTTCAACATCAAAAGATTAGTTACTTTGCCAAATGGTAGACCTAATGATATGACCTCTGCTTCGGTGACATCACTTGGAATTTTGCGAAGATGGAGAACACGAGAAGGCGAACAGGGAGGTCTATCTCCTTTAAATTTCTTGTTGTCATTCCCATTAGCTAAAAAAATATAAGATTTTTTCAAATTACTGAAACTAATTTAGGTTGACATACTACATTAACCCTATTGTCACATTTCATCTCCAACAGTTTTAGTTTTTGAAATTCAGGGAAACTCTAGGGCTGATCAGAGATAAGGACAGTGGAAAACCATCCACTTTCAATGAATGTTTTTGGTTTTTCATGGCAAGTATTAAATTTTTTAAAAATTGAAGTCTGATTTTTAATTTCAAGGAAAAGTATTGGATAAATAAATTAATATAGAGAGGGATCAAATTCCTCTAAACAACTATTGTGAATGGAGAATAATGTTTATAATGTCTTTAATGTATTTTTAAAGATATTCTGCTAACTTGTTCCCGTGCTAAATAAGTAAATATGAACAATTAACTTTCAGGAAAGACTATAAAAGAAATTTTATATTTACCACATCCTGAGGGGATTTGGATTCGAGCTGTATCATTATGAAAATTAAATTTATTTCTCAGGCATTATGTAGTTTTTACTAATCTATTTATAAAGTGTTTTTTAGAAGCTAAATTGCGGTTTCCTAAGACAATCTTATTCCTTATCATGTAACAGTAGGTCTTAACATAAGCATCTTATTAGAAATGCAAATCTTCAGCCCCACCTCAGACCTACTAAATCAGAACCTAAGGGGTGGCACCCAGCAACCTGTATTTTAACAAGCCCTCCAGATGATTTTGATGCAATCTGAAGTTTGAGAAGACTGCTGCACAATAAAGAAATCCATTATCCCAGTTACAGCTAGATTTTACTTAAATTCTTTTGTTTTAACACTGACAATAACTAGAATTGATAAGCCTGTAATGAATACTCAAATTTATGTACATAAGATTCAGAAATGTTTTTCCTTGGGAAAAAAGCACCATATAAGACTGAATGCAAATTATCTGAAAGCCCTGTTTCATTACAGTGTGTGTGTGTGTGTGTGTGTGTGTGTGTGTGTGTGTGTGTGTGTGT
>NW_024412401.1:36139457-36173213 GCF_014898765.1 Herpailurus yagouaroundi
TGTGTGTGTGTGTGTGTGTGTGTGTGTGTGTGTGTGTGTGTGTGTGTATAAATGCTAAACAGTACCATACTTAGCACTATTAGGAGGAAAATACAATCTTTCCAAATGTCTAAAATTGTCATTTTTCCAAACATTAATGGAACTTTGCAATCAGATGTCTATGGCTATAAATAAGTAACATGAGGACCACATAAAAACTATATGGCCATATTGTGTCCCCATATCTGTGGCATAGAAGTC
Organism: Herpailurus yagouaroundi; assembly: GCF_014898765.1. Lineage (NCBI taxonomy): Eukaryota > Metazoa > Chordata > Mammalia > Carnivora > Felidae > Herpailurus > Herpailurus yagouaroundi. The sequence continues at coordinate 36,139,698 of NW_024412401.1, forward strand.
AACTTGCTTTCAAGTGAGTAGCTTGACTTAATACCCAAATCAGCACTCATTCCCAAATTCTCTGTTCATGAATGCAGGCAGCATCCTACCCAGACACCAAATACTACTGATTCCTTCAGGTCCTTAGTGGTCTGTACCTGTATATAACAAATGCCTAGTGAGACTGTGGAAAATAGGCAGTTAAATATTTATTGCAAATTAATCTGTGAGTCAAGAGATTTCTTCTCCTCTCAACCACCCAGAAATATTGATTTTTCCCTCCAAAATCACTAATTACATTTTTCATGTCCATTCACAATGTCACTAAGTTCACCTATGATCATTTCCACTTCTACTCTACCTCCCTCTAGCCTCAGTCCCTCCTCCACCCCCACTCAGATTCAACATCCTATCGACCGACCACACTATCCTGCTCTAAACACGCTGACCAGCTTGCAACCACCTGAAATGTCCCTTAGTTTCTAGTTTTCACACTGTTTTCACTTATACTACCTCATTTGAGTAGACAAATAAAAATATACTGAGTTAAATATTAACAGATGAAGAGACAGAAGTTCAGAAACTAAATGATTTTGTACACAGCTAGCAAGTGAAAACGTCATTCAAACTGAAGTTTAAAGGTAATTTTTTTTTTTTAGCACAAACATCTCAAAATGTCTTACCATTCCTAGAAAAAAGCAAGCCACTTGACATGGACATACATTTTGAAAGTATGTGCAGATTTATGTGGATTATAATGACAACTGTCATTAAATTAGAACACTAATATCACGTCCTAAACAGGAGTGAAAGCTAGGCATGGAGTATGCCCTTTTGCACCCTCCTGTGCCTCGATGGCAAGATAGCACTACCACCATCTTGTGCCTTCTTAACTAGCACAAGGTGTTAAAGACTGGAAAAACCTCCTAGATGCAAGGAGATTTTATCAGTTGACCCAGAATATTCCAAAAACAAATGGAAGAACACTGAAAAGGCTGCTCCTGAGCAGGGGAGGGGCAGAGAAAAAGGGACAGAGAGAATCCCAAGTAGGTGCTGAGCTGTCAGCACAGAGCCCCTTGTGGGGCTCAAACTCACGAACTATGAGATCATGACCTGAGCTGAAACAAACAGTCCACACTTAACGGACTGAGCCACCCAGGCACCCTGAGGTGGTTTCTTTAACAGAGGTTTTCATCATCTCTGTAAAACTGTGTAAGCAAAAATGAATGCCTGCACATGCTATGTGAACTCGTGTTGTACTATCAAATAAAGACCTATGGTAACAAATTAAAAAAAATTTTTTTTCAATGTTTATTTAGTTTTGAGAAAGAGACAGACAGAGACAGAGCACAAACGGAGGAGGGGCAGAGAGAGAGGGAGACACAGAATCCGAAGCAGGGTCCAGGCTCCACCAAGCTGTCAGCAGAGAGTCTGATGAGAGGTTCAGATTCACAGACCACAAGATCATGACCTGAGCCGAAGTCAGACACTTAACCGACTGAGCCACCCAGGCACCCCTGGTGACAAATTTTATCAAGAGATACTTAATTATAAAAACCCAGCATTTTAGGTTGTTAATTGTTCTGAATTATAAAAGTGCCTGAGCAATGTTAAGAGCATGGGCTATTAAATCAGACATCCTGTTCTAGCAAGTTACTTGAAATAGCTGAGCCTCAAATTCTTTTCCAGTAAAATGAGTGTAACAGGGTTATTTTGAAAAGTCAATTAGATAACATATTTAAATACAAGGTGTAATGCCTAGCACATAGTAATCAATAATATGTCACGATTTTCTTAAGAAAGATTTTTTATCTAGAAGTGATAGTCTTTCTACTTTTTTGGTATTAAAATGATGATTATAGGTAACAATGATTTTTTTCTCTTATAAGTGCTTACTTTGGAAAATTTAAGACACTGTCCAAATTAACTAAAAATTTAATTATTCTATGAAAGCTAAAAATCTAAGAATGACCCCAGAAAAGGTGATAGCCAAAGACTCGATAAATATAATAATCTGAAAATGGAAAATATATAAGCAAATATATGGCATCATTTAATAAAAGTCAACAGAAAACAAGGAAATTCTAATGTATTAAACATGTAACTTTGAAGAATTGTTCTCTATACAAAAAAATAACATGAGACTTTCCAAAATTTTTATTATAAAAATCAGCATTCAAAATACTTCACTTGTAAAAATTTCATATTTTACTGAATTATACACTGAAAATTACTGAATACTTGCTACATATTAGGTTTCAAAGAGAGTAAGTAGGTTTTTATTTTTTTCAATGTTTATTTATTTATTTTTGAGACAGTGTGCAAGCAGGGGAGGGGGAGAGTGAGAGCGGGAAGAGAGAGACAGAGACAGAATCCCAAGCAGGCTCTGTCCATGCTGTCAGTGCAGAGCCCGATGTGGTGCTTGAACCCATGAACTATGAGATCCTAAGTAGAAGTCAGATGCTTAACCTACTGAGCCACCCAGGTGCTCTGAAAGAAGCTTTTTAAAATTCATGTATTTCCATCTCAAAATTGGAGAAATCCACCAGGAAAACTATCCTAGAAATCTGGATCTTTTTAAAAATGCAACTTTAATAGGATATACTTTATCTATTTGTTTATCAAAAAAAATTTTTTTAATGTTTATTTTTGAGCAGGGGAGGGGGCAGAGCGAGAGGGAGACACAGAATCTGAAGCAGGCTCCACGCTCTGAGCTGCCAGCACAGGTACCGACACAGGGCTCAAACCAGTGGACTGTGAGATCATGACCTGAGCCGAAGTCAGATGCTTCACCGACTAAGCCACCCAGGCGTCCCTAGGGTATACTTTAGCTACAATAAAATCTATGTAACATTTTAAATCCAGAGTTGGACAACTTTTGACAAATGTATATATCCATATGACCACAAAAATCAGGATACACAACTTTTCCATCATCCTCAAAAGTTCCCTGGTGTCCCTTTGTAGTCAGTCCTCTCTCTAAGACTCAAGCTATACAGCTATCATTTGACATTACCATAGTGTCTTAATAACTATAGATTTACAAAAAAACAAAACAAAACAAAAAAAACTATAGCTTTACAGCAATTCTTTTTAAGTTTGTTTATTTATTTATTTTGAGAGAGAAAGAAAGCGCAAGTGCAGGAAGGGCAGAGGGAGAGGGAGAGAAGGAGAATCCCAAGCAGGCTTCATCCACATTGTCAGTGCAGAGCCAATTCAGGGCTTGAACCCAAGAACCGTGAGATCACAACCTGGGTCGAAGTCAGACACTTAACCTACTGAACCAGGCGCAGCAGCAATTTTCTTTTTTTAAGTTTATTTTTTTTTTTTTGTAATCTCTATACCCAAAGTGGGACTTGCATTCACAACCCCAAGACTGAGTGGCATGCTGTTCTAAGCCAGCCAGGAGCCCCTTTACAGCAATTCTTGAAATCAGGTATTTAACTGGGGAGAATTCATGTCATAATAATTTTGAGTCATCTAAAACATACACATCATTATTTCTCTCTGCATTTATTTACGCCTTCTTTAATTTCCCTTAACGTCCTGTGGTTTTCAGTCTAACGGTCTTGCACATATTGGTATGCTGACCCTATACTCTGCAACCATGCTAAATTCTTTAGAATTTTCTACATAATACAGTTTTATTGCTTACTTTCCAACATGTGATGCTTTTTATTTCTTACTCTAGTTTTATTGAGCTGGCTAGGACTTCTTGTACAAAGATGAACAGAAATAATGAGAGTGAACATTACTTCCATTACTGTGGATTTCAGGGGACACGACTGTCTTACACCATTAAGTATATTGTTTGCTGTAGCTTCACACATTTAGTAGGGTAAACAGGTTCCCTTCTATTCCTGGCCGAGGTCTTATTTGGCCGAAGGTCTTATTTATCATAAATAAAAGTCAAAGTTGAATTTTAAATGCCTTCTCAGGACATATTAAGATGATCATAAAGTTTTTCTCTTTATTCTGTTAATAGAGTATATTGTACTAATTTCCTAAAGTTAAACCACTTTGTATTCTTGGAATAAATCTGACTTGGTCATGATATATGACCTCCTCTCCATGTATATATATATTTACATATATATATAAAATATACACACACACATATAGCTGAATTTGATTTAATACCTTCTAAATATATTTGGGTCCATTTCCATGAGAGATATTAATCTGTAATTTTATTTTCCCTCTTGTATCAAGGGTAATACTAACTTCATAAAAATAAATTCTAAAGTGTTTTTTTTTAATTTCTTTTCATTTTATTTATTTGAGAGAAAGAGCACACGTGAGAGAATGGGGGAGAGGGGCAGAGGGAGAGAGAGAATCTTAAGCAGGCCCCGAGCTCAGCATGGAACCCAATGTGGGGCTCAATCTCTCGACCCTGGGATCATGACCTGAGCTGAAATCAGGAGCTGGACGCTCAGCAGCGGACTGAGCCACCCAGGAACCCCAAAAGTGTTGTCTTCTATATTCTGAAGGAGTTTGTGTAGCACTGGTATGGTTTCTTCCTTTAAAAAAACCACTGGGTCTTAAATTAAAAAAAAAAAATTATATTTATTTTCAGAGAGAGAAGGGCAGGTGGCGGGGGGGAGTGAGCAAGGGAGGGGTGGGTAGGGGAGAGGCAGTGTGGAGCCTGACACAGAACTTGAACTCAGGAACCACGAGATCATGCCCTGAGCCAAATCAAGAGTCAGACACTTAACCAACTGAGGTGCCCAGGCGTCCCTGGGTCTTAACTTTTTAATTATCAATTTGATTTTTAAAACAAGTATAGGGGTTATTTGGGTTTTCTAGTCATTTTGTACCAGTTATGATACTCTGTATTTTTCAAGGAATTTGTCCACTTCATCTACATTGAATGAATGCCTATTCATTCATTTTATTAGCTTAAATGTATTCATAATATTTCCTTAATATCTGTCTTAGCCTGCTTAGGATACTGTAACAAAATATAGACAGGGTCACTTAACAATAGAAATTTACTTTCTCATACTTCTGGAGATTAAAAGTCCAAAATTAAGGTACTAGCAATGTCACTTTCGAATAAGGACCCTTTTCCTGGCTTAAAGACAAGCTACCTTTTCAGTGTCCTCACATAGCAGAGGTGGAGGCAAGAGCAAGCTCTCTAATATCTCTTCTGATAGGACACTAATCCCATTGTGAAGGCCCCACAATGGGCCCAACTCCCAAGGCCCCATCTCCACATACCATCACAATGGGGGTGGGGTTTAAACAAATTACCAACAGATGTTGGTAATTTCTGTCTTCTCGCATTTTTTGGTCTACCTAGATGTTTATCAATTTTATTGACCTATACAAAAAGAACTATTGGTTTCATTAATTTTTCTCTACTGTTTTCTATGTCCTTAATTTATGCTCCTATACTTAATATTTTCTTCCTTTAAACCTGGAGGTTTAACTTGTTTTTCTTATACTATGCTTAGAAGCTTAGATGATTTATTTTACACTTTTCTAATGTAAACAAAGCTGTAAATTCCTACTTCTAAAAACAGTTCTAGCTGAACCCTTCAAAGTTTAGTAAATTGTGTTTTTGTTTTAATTCACCTCAAAATATTTTCTAATTTCCCTTGTGACTTATCTGATTCATGGGTTAAATGTTAATTTTTAAATAAATAACCGGAAAATTTTCCCCCATATACTTGAGGATTATGCGTTTTTGATTTCTAATGTAATTTTAAAGAGAACGAACTGTAAATAATTTTAATGCATTCACTTTGAGACTTGTTTTAGGATGCACATATAGCCTATCTTGGTGATTATGTCATGTGAACTTCCAAAAAAGCATATTCTGATGGTGTTGCAGAAACTACTCCACTGTCAATTAAAATAAGTTGGTTGTTAGTGTTGAAAACATCTATATTAGGAGATCTACAAACTTTTTCTTAAAGGGCTACATAAATAATTTAGACTTTGTGAGTCATACAATCTCTGCTGCATCTATTCACCTCTACAGTGGTAGCATGAAAGCAGCCATATGGACAGAAATAAAAGAGTGTGCCTCCATTGAAATAAAGTTTTATGAATAAACATCAAAATTAGTACCTATATAAGCTTCAAGTATCTCAGAATATTGTTCTTTGTTTTATTTTTTCACAATTTAAAAATGTAAAAATCAGTCTTAGGTCACAGGAAATATAAACCCCTGTCCTGTGTCCTAACTGATTTTGTTTATTATGCTATCAATTACTGAGAGATTTTGAAATCTCCAGCTATAATTGTGAATTTGCCTATTCCTCTGTTTAGTCTATTAGCTTTTACTTGATATATCTTGAAGCTCTGTAACTAGGTAAATATACATGTATATTCAAGATACGTATATTTATCAAGAAATACAAATAAATACAATGGACTACAAAATGATAAATAATGAATAAATATGAAACACACACACACACACACACACACACACACACACACAAAACAGTACAAAGAAAGCCAAGAAACAAAGGAAGAAAAATAACAAAGAATAAATGGGACAAATAGAAAACAAATAGCAAGATGATAGACTTAAAACTAACCATGTCACATAACTATATTAAGTGGAAATGACATAAAGATTCCAAATACAAGGCAGAGTTCATCAGTCTAATAAAAGCAAGACTCAATTATGTGATGTGAAGAAGAAATCCATTTTTTAAAAATTTTATTTTAAAGTAATCTCTACACCCAATGTGGAGCTTGAGCTCAAAACCCTGTGAAAAAGAGTCACATGCTCTACCGACTGAGCCAGCCAGGTGCCCCAGAAGAAATGCATTTAAATATAAAAATCTCACGTTCAAAGTAAGAGGAATGGAAAAAGATAAATATGTAAACACTAATCATAATAAAATGCAGTGGCTGTACTACTATCAGACAAAGTAGACTTCAGGAAAAGGAATATTACTGGGGATAGAGAGACATTTCATAGTAATAAAAGAATCAATTTATCAAGAAAACATAATATGTCATGCATACATGTACTGCACGCATACATGCAAACACATACTGGGGGCGCCTGGGTGGTTCAGTCGGTTAGGCGTCCGACCCCGGCTCAGGTCATGATCTCATGGTTCTTGGGTTTGAGCCCCGCATCGGGCTCTGTGCTGACAGCTCAGAGCCTGGAGCCTGTTTCGGATTCTGTGTCTCCCTTTCACTCTGCCCCTCTCCCGCTCATGCTCTGTCTCTCTCCCCTTCAAAAGTAAGTAAAAACAAAACAAAACAAAAAAAACCAACAACAACAACATATACTGGACACATAAAAGGCAGACAATCTTTTTAATTGGAATATTTACACTTTGTTTATTTTTGTTTAAGTGACTGCTCTGGGGCTAAATCAATATGCATCTTTAACTTTCCAAGGTCTACCTTTAAATGATATCACCTAGGTACAACGTAAGAACTTTTCAAAGCATAGGTCTATTTCCCTCATCATAACCTTTATGTTACTGTCATATTTTAGTTTTCACATATGCTATAACCCCCAAAATTTATTTCCCTTATCTTGCTTGAAATAGTCAATTATCTTTTTTTCTTTTTGCATCAGGTTTTTGTACACTTAACGTATCTTACAGACCTTTCCATAGACAGCATTCCATACCTTTTTTCTCTTTCTTTTCTTTTTAAACTAGGGTAAAATCACATAAGAAAATTCACTACCTTAACCTTTTTTTTTTTTTTAGATTTTATTTATTTAATTATTTATTTTGGTAATCTCTACACCCAACATGAGGTTCAAATTTACAATACTGAAATCAAGAGTCACATGCTCTACCGACTGACTCAGTCAGGTGCCCCTTAACCATTTTTAAATGCAGAATTCAGTAGTGTTAAATACATTCTTAATGTTGTGCAACTATCACCACCATCCATTTCAATAACTCTTTTCATCACGCAAACTGAAATTCTATACTCATTAAACAGTAACTCCCTAATTTCCCTCTTCTTCCAGCCCCTGGCAACCACCATTCTACTTACTGCCTCTAGGACTTTGAGTACCCTCATTTCCTTTTGTGCATATTCTACAGCTAATTTCTTTGTGGTTACCATGGGGATTACATTAACATCCTCAAGTTATAACATTCTAATCTGGCTTTATACCAGCTTATCTTCACTAATATGCAAAAACTCTGCTCCTTTACACCTGTCCCCATATCCTTCTGTTGTTGACGCCACCATATTATAGCCTTATACACTGTGTGCCCCAAAACACAAACTAATTCTTTTAAATGTGTTAGTCTCCTATCGGGGCACCTGGGTGGCGCAGTCGGTTAAGCGTCCGACTTCATCCAGGTCACGATCTCGCGGTCCGGGAGTTCGAGCCCCACGTCAGGCTCTGGGCTGATGGCTCAGAGCCTGGAGCCTGTTTCCGATTCTGTGTCTCCCTCTCTCTCTGCCCCTCCCCCGTTCATGCTCTGTCTCTCTCTGTCCCAAAAATAAATAAAAAAACGTTGAAAAAAAATTTAAAAAAAAAATGTGTTAGTCTCCTAAGTTACATGGAAAAACAAATGTGGAGCTACAAACAAGTCACATGCTTTTAGATTAAGAACTCCTTAAAAAAAGCAGTCTCTTGTTAAAGACCTGTACTTTAGGTCTTTAACTATAAACTATAAACTATAGAACTATAAAACTATAAAACGCTGATGAAAGAAATGGAAAGACATTCCATGCTCACAGACTGGAATACGGTTAAAATGTCTACACTACCCAAAGCAATCTACACATTTAATACAACCTCTATCAAAATAACAAGAGCAGTTTTGATAGAACTACAACAAACAATCTCACAAAAGACCCTGAACAGCCAAAGCAATCTTGGAAAAGCAAAAGCAAAGCTGGAGGAATTGTAATTCCAGACTTTAAGTTACATTACAAAGCTGTAGTAATGAAACCACTATAGTACTGGCTCAAAAATTAGACACACAGATCAATGGAACAGAAGAGATAATGCAGGGGGCAGTTGAGCCTCCAACTCTTGATTTAGGCTCAGGTCATGATCCGAGGATTGTGGCACTGAGCCCCGTATCAGGCTCTACACTGAGCTTGGAGCCTGCTTAAGACTCTGACTCTGACTCTCTCTCTCTTCCCCCTCCCTCTTAAAAAAGAGAAAAGAAAAAAAGGAGAGAAAACCCAGAAATAAACCCACAATTATATAGTCAATTCATCTTTGACAAAGCAGGAAAGAATATCCAATGAGGACAAAAAGTCTCTTCAACAAATGGTGTTGAAAAACTGGACAGCAACATCAGAAAGAACGAAACTGGACTACTTTCTTAAACCATACACAAAAATAAAGTCAAAATGGATTAATGCCCTAAATGTGAGGTCTGAAACCATAAAAATCCTAGAACAGAACAGGGACAGTAACTTCTTGGATACTGGCCCTAGCAACTTCTTTCTAGATGTCAACTGAGGCATGGGAAACAAAAAACAAAAACTATTTGGACTACAGCAAAATTAAGTTTCTGCAAAGTGAAGGAAACAGTCAACAAAAATAAAAGGCAATCTACAGAATGGGAGAAGAGACTTGTAAAAAGCATATCTGACAAGGGGTTAGTATCCAAAACACATAAAGAACTTATAGAAGCGCCTGGGTGGCTTAGTCAGTTGGTTAAGCATCTGACTTTGGCTCAGGTCATGATCTCAGGGTTCTTGAGTTCAAGTCAAGCATCGGACTTTTTGCTGTCAGCACAGAGCCCACTTTGGATGTCTATCCCGCTCTCTCTCTCTGCCTCTCCCCCTCTCGTGCTGGTGTTCTCTCTCAATAAATATTAAAAATAAATAACTTACAACACTCAACACCCAAAAAACCCACAAATAACCCAATTAAAAAATGGGTAGAAAACATAAACAGACATTTTTCCAAAGAAGACATCCAGATGCCTAACAGACGCACGAAAAGATGCTCATCATCACTTACCAACAGGGAAATGCAAATCAAAACTATAGTGAGACATCACCTCACATCTGTCAGAATGGCTAAAATCAGTAACACAAGAATGAAGAGGTATTGGTGAGAATGTGGAGAAAAAGGAACCCTTGTACACCACTGGTGGGAATGCAAACTGGTGCAGCCACGCTGGAAAACCATATGGAGGTTCCTCAAAAAGTTAAAAACAGAACTACCTTATGATCCCACAATCACACTAGTGAGTATTTACCCAAGGAATACAAAAACATTAATTCAAAGGGATATATGCACCCCTATGTGTTTAAAAAAAATTTTTTTAATGTTTATTTATTTTTGAGAGAGACAGAGTAGGAGCAGACAGGGAAAAAGCAGAGAGAGAGAAACACACAATATCCAAAGCAGGCTCCAGCACAGAGCTCGACGCAGGGCTTGAACCCACGAACCATGATATCATGACCTGAGCCGAAGTCAAACACTCAACTGACTGAGCCACCCAGGCGTCCCCTGCACCCCTATGTTTATAGCAGCACTAATTCAAAGGGATATATGTGGCCTGTATGTTTATAGCGGCACTATTCACAATATCAAAGATATAGAAGCAGCCTTAGTGTCCATCAATAAATAAATGGATAAAGAATATGTGGTATATAGGAGCACCAGGGTGGCTCAGTTGATTAAGTGTCCAACTTCAGCTCAGATCATGATCTCACAGCTTGTGAGTTCAAGCCGAGTCAGGCTCTGTGCTGAACCTCAGAGCCTGAAACCTGCTTCGGATTCTGTGTCTCCCCCTCTCTCTGCCCCTCCCTCACTTGCGCTCAGTCTTTCTCTCTGTCTCAAAAATAAATAAACATTAAAAAAAAGAATATGTGGCATATATACATCTTCTGTATATATGTATATAGGTATATGTATGTATGTGTACACACACACACCAAATATTATTCAGCTATAAAAAAGAATGAAGTCTTGCCATTTGCACTGACATGGATGTAGGCAGAGAGTATTATGCTAAATGAAATAAGTCCATTAAAGAATGACAAATACCATACGATTTTACTCATATGTGGAATTTAAGAAACATATGTGGAACTGAGAGCAAAAGGAAAAAAAAGTGAGAGAGAAACCAAGAGACAGACTCTTTTTTTTTTTTAACAGTCTTAACGTCTTTTATTTTTTTTACATTTATCGCGCCATGAATTCATAGGGAATGGGTTCGAACAGCTCAGGCTCCTTTCCATTGGTTCTCACAAAGTGTGCTTTTCTGGGTGGGGCAGGCTGGCACTAGAGTTGAACCCAAGTACCTTTCTCCTTGGCTTCCTTCTTTTTCTGATCATTTTCCTTCACACGCTTCAGGAAGCTGTCTTGGCTCTTTGAGTGCTTAATGTGCTCGATATGTACATTAATTCTCTTAGCAAGAATCTTGCCCTTAACTTGTTTGTTTACGACAATGCCAATAGCATGATGGGTAACACTGTAGACTCTTCCGTGGTAACATTTGTGGGGCATTCCTTTTTGAACAGTGCCCATTCCCTTGATGTCCACAATATCACCTTTCTTGTAGATTCGCATGTATGTTGCCAAAGGAACAACTCCATGTTTTCTAAAAGGCCTAGAGAACATATAGCGAGTACCTCTCCTCTTTCCCTTTGTGTTGGTCATTTTGGAGAATTACTGGAAGATGGTGGTTTTTTGAGACAGACTCTTAATTACAGAGAACAACCTGATGGTTACCAGAGGGGAGGGGAGGGGAGGGGAGGGGAGGGGGAATGGGTTAAATAGGCAATGGGGATTAAAGAGTGAATTTGTGATAAGAACTGGATGATGTATGAACTGTTGAATCACTATACTGTACACCTGAAACTAATACAATACTGTATGTAACTAAGTGGGATTAAAATTAAAACTTACAGGAAAAAAGTAACAGCTTAAATAATGCAGAAAAAAAAGGAAGAGTTATAATCATTGTTCAAAAACCACTAGCTTTTTAGACTCTTAAATACAGAGAACAAACTGAGGACTGCTGGAGGGGTTATGAGTGTGGGGATGGGCTAAATGGGTATGAGACACTGAGGAGGGCACTTGGGATGAGCACTGGGTGTTATACATAGGGGATGAATTACTGGAATCTACTACTGAAACCATTATTGCATTATATGCTAACTAACTTGGATATAAATAAATATATACACACATAATAAAATACTAACTTTTATAATTGCCCTTGTATTTACTTTCATGGAGATATTTATTCCTTTACATGGCTTTGAGTTACTGTCTCACGGCCTTCATTTTAAAGCTAAAGGACTTCTTTGAGTTTTTCTTGCAGGGCAGGTCTAGTGGTAATAAACTGCCTCAGCTTCTGTTTATCTGGAAATGTCTTAATTTCTTTCTCTTTTTTAAAAGATTTTATTTTCACGTAATCTCTATACTCAATGTGGAGCTCGAACTTGCAACTCCAAGATCAAGAGTTGAACATTCCACCAACCAAACCAACCAGATGCCCCTCTCTTTTTTTTTCTTAATTCATGACTGGCCCATAGAGCCAGGTATGTTACATGTAAATGACCTAATTTATTTTTAAATCCAATTTATTTAAAATAAAACATAAAGATACATTTTGAACTCATGAACTCACGAGTTCATGAGATCATGACCTGAGCCACAGTTGGACACTTAACCAACTAAGCCACCAGTACCCCAAAACATAAAGATACTTTTTTTTAATTTTATTTTTTATTTTTTAAAGTTTACATCCAAATTAGTTAGCATATCGTGAAGCAATGATTTCAGGAGTAGATTCCTTAGTGCCCCTTATCCATTTAGCCCATCCCACCTCCCACACCCCCTCCTGTAACCCTCTGTTTGTTCTCCATATTTATGAGTCTCTTCTGTTTTGTCCCCCTCCCTGTTTTTATATTATTTTTGTTTCCCTTCCCTTATGTTCATCTGTTTTGTCTCTTAAAGTCCTCCCATGAGTGAAGTCATATGATTTTTGTCTTTCTCTGACTAATTTCACTTAGCGTAATACCCTCCAGTTCCATCCATGTAGTTGCAAATGGCAAGATTTCATTCTTTTTGATTGCCGAGTAATACTCCATTGTATATATATACCACATCTTCTTTATCCATTCATCCATTGATGGACATTTGGGCTCTTTCCATACTTTGGATATTGTTGGTAGTGCTGCTATAAACACTGGGGTGCATGTGTCCCTTCGAAACAGCACACCTGTATCCCTTGGATAAATACCCAGTAGTGCAATTGCTGAGTCGTAGGGTAGTTCTATTTTTAGTTTTTTGAGGAACCTCCATACTGTTTTCCAAAGTGGCTGCACCAGCTTACATTCCCAACACAAAGATACTTTTTAAGGACAGTTTTGCCAAGTATTGGACACTTGGTTGACAGTTTAATTCTTTTAGCACTTTGAATAGATTGGCTCACTGCTTTCTGGTGCCCAAAGTTCCTGATGAGAAATGTGCTCATATTCTCATTGAGGATCCTTGTGTGTGATGAGTTGATTCCTTCTGCTTTCATGATTCTTTGCAGAAAGTTTATTATAATGTGTCTCATGGGACGTGTCCTCGAGTTCACCTTACTTGGAATTCACTAAGCTTCTTGGATATTTATACTCCTGTTTTGCATCAAATTTGTGGCTGTGGTAACTCTGGAAATCAGATTCTTCCCCTTCCTCAGGGTCTTCCGTTTTGTTACTGTTTTTCTTTTTTTGTTTGTTGTAGGCTATTTCTCTGTACCAAGAATCAGCCTCAAGTGTAAACTTAAGGTCTTTTCTTCTGGTTTCTTCCGAGCCTTTGCCTAGGCATATACTATCACTTTCTAATTTTCCCTGTAGATACAGTTGTTTTCTAATGTCTTAGTTTTTGATGCCTCACTCCCAAATAAGGTAAAAGAGGAAAAATGAAGGAAGAAGCAAAGAGCACCAGGCCTTTAAATCCACTAGAAGTCACTGGGAGAGGCAGACATATCTGCTTCCTTACCCCCATCTTTCTTTTTGGAACTTTAATTACATATATGGTCAGACCACCTAATTTTTGTTCTATAGGTTACTAAACTATTCACTTCTTCCTCAATCTCTTTTGGTCTGTATGCTTTCATTTCTATTGTGGTTTGTTTGTTTGTTTTTAGGATTTTATTTTTAAGCAATCTCTACACCCAACGTGGGGCTCACAGTCACAACTTCGAGATTAAGAGTTGTGTGCTCTACTGACCAGGAGGACCAGGCGCCCCTCTACTGATGTCTTTAAATTCAGTGATCATTATATAACTATATAATGTGCTATTAATGCAATGCCATGTGTTTTTTAGATGTATTTTTATCTTTAGAAATTATATTTGATATTTTATAGGCTCCATTTTTCTGTCTTATACTAATATTTTCCTTTAAATCCTTAAACGTACTTTTAATAACCATTTCAAAGTCCAAATCTGCTAATTTCATCACCTCTGTCATTTTTTAGGTCTTCTTCTGTTGACGGATTTTTCTCCTGGTTATGAGTCACAGTTTTGTGATTCTTTCTATGTTTGGCAATTTTTGACTCAACAGTCAACATTGTGAGCACTAGGATTTGTTTTATAACTTTAACATGCCAGACTCTTTTCTGGAAAAAAAGGTAATTTCATATCAGGCAATTATTTTGGAGTCTTTTTTTTTTTTTAATTTAAATTTTTTTTAATGTTTATTTATTCTTGAGAGAGAAGAGAGACAGAGCACGAGCGAGAGAGGGGCAGAGAGAGAGGGAGACACAGAATCTGAAGCAGGCTCCAGACTCTGAACTGTGAGCACAGAGCCCAATGCAAGGCTCGAACCCACAAACCATGAGATCATGACCTGAGCCAAAGTCAGACGCTTAACCAACTGAGCCACCCAGGCGCCCCTGGAGTCTGTTTTTAAGCTTTGTTAGTGTGGGTTTAGAATGGTAGCGTTTACGCTAGAGCTGGTGTACCATTAGCAGTAAGGCATGTGTGGCTTACTATTTGGCAATAGATTCAAAGGTAGATTTCTAGAGCACTTTTCTCACAGAGCTCCCTTCTCTCCCATACACTGCCTCCACAGCTCCTAGCCTCAGCCTTTCAAACCTGGATCTGTCTATTCAACTCAGAAATTCTGCCATGTTTGCTTGGGTTCCCCTCCACCGTGCCCCCACCCTGCCCCGCAGCTTACATAAAGTCTAAAAAAAAAATGGCAAAGTGATAATAGGGCTTGCCTCAGTTGTTCATTGTGATTCGAAATCCTAGTCCTGCATATAATAATAATATATTTGAAATAACAGCTGCTTCAAAAAAAAGTTAACTTGTCAGTCATGTAAAAAGTCTAAATGTAGGGGCGCCTGGGTGGCGCAGTCGGTTAAGCGTCCGACTTCAGCCAGGTCACGATCTCGCGGTCCGTGAGTTCGAGCCCCGCGTCAGGCTCTGGGCTGATGGCTCTGGGCTGATGGCTCGGAGCCTGGAGCCTGTTTCCGATTCTGTGTCTCCCTCTCTCTCTGCCCCTCCCCCGTTCATGCTCTGTCTCTCTCTGTCCCAAAAATAAATAAAAACGTTGAAAAAAAATTAAAAAAAAAAAAAAAAGTCTAAATGTAGACATTCCAAACGTGGAATGGTGACATACAAAGTTATCAGTGACTCAGGCTCTACTTGTCTTTCTGTTGGGGTGCAGCCTTCAACTTCATCCTCTAAAATGGAAACTGGAACTCCCACAGGCAGTAGGATAAAAGAGGAAAAAGTATACCCGTGTAGAAATGCTCCAGAAGTAACTTCTATAACTTCCTCTTACATCTCATTAGCCAGGACTTAATCACATGACCACATCTAGCTGTAAGGAAGACTGAAAAGTAGCTGTTTAATTTGGGAGACAATGTGCCCAGATGAAAATTAGGGTTCTGGGGCACCTGGGTGGCGCAGTCGGTTAAGCGGCCGACTTCAGCTCAGGTCACGATCTCGCGGTCCGTGAGTTCGAGCCCCGCGTCAGGCTGTGGGCTGATGGCTCAGAGCCTGGAGCCTGTTTCGGATTCTGTGTCTCCCTCTCTCTCTGCCCCTCCCCCGTTCATGCTCTGTCTCTCTCTGTCCCAAAAATAAATAAACGTTGAAAAAAAAAAAATTTAAAAAAAAAAGAAAATTAGGGTTCTGTCACTAGAGAAAACAGAAGAAAACAGAAAAGTATTGGGTACACAATAAACCATCTATGCCGTAATTCCTAAGATTAAATTTAAAAGGAAAGGTATACATTTCATGAAGAAATATGTAGAACATTTTCATAATTACCAAAGGACATAAAATAGGACCCACAAATATGAAATCACAGGTCAGGTTCCCAGATAGAAAGACACAATTTTGTTTATCACCATTCCAATTTTTATATCTTGCGGTAAATCCATAAATTTGTAATTAATTTACTTGCAAAGTTTCTTCTCCATGTGTAAAGGTGTTAGTATGTTGACCCCATTAACAGAACTATGCCAACAGCTACATTTTATCAGTTTTTTTTTTTAATTTTTTTTTTTTCAACGTTTATTTATTTTTGGGACAGAGAGAGACAGAGCATGAACGGGGGAGGGGCAGAGAGAGAGGGAGACACAGAATCGGAAGCAGGCTCCAGGCTCTGAGCCATCAGCCCAGAGCCTGATGCGGGGCTCAAACTCACGGACTGCAAGATCGTGACCTGGCTGAAGTCGGACGCCCAACCGACTGCGCCACCCAGGCGCCCCTTATCAGTTTTATCATCATCTGCTAACACTGAAATATCCGTTATTACCCAATAAAGGTTTAATGTTGAATCATCTCAAGGAATCAAAGTATAGCTTCTGGGAAGTCATTCTATCAAAAGTGAAATATCCAACATTAATGAAAATTGAGTTTTAAAAGTTCTACCTTCAACATCAACTTCTTATGAGGCAGTAATACAAATGTAAGTTTTGGTGCAACCGTGTCATGATAAAAATACTGTTCTGACAGTCCCAGGGGGCAGACGTGTATGTGCAATTGGTCTGGTGCATACATAACTCCTTTACCAAACAAGCAATATTCTACTAATAGAAAGAAGCTATAGTTGTCAAATTTTACAAATTATTTTTAAATCCACATTTAGAACCACAAAAATTTTGTGATTCTACCCATTATCAAT
Organism: Herpailurus yagouaroundi; assembly: GCF_014898765.1. Lineage (NCBI taxonomy): Eukaryota > Metazoa > Chordata > Mammalia > Carnivora > Felidae > Herpailurus > Herpailurus yagouaroundi. Next base: position 36,156,732 of record NW_024412401.1, read on the forward strand.
GCAATTTAAAAAATTTTTGTATCTTTATAGCAGCACTACCAACAATAGCTAAAGTATGGAAAGAGCCCAAATGTCCATCAATGGATGAATGGATAAAGAAGATGTGGTATATATATACAATGGAGTATTACTCGGCAATCAAAAAGAATGAAATCATGCCATTTGCAACTACATGGATGGAACTGGAGGGTATTACGCTAAGTGAAATTAGTCAGAGAAAGACAAAAATCATACGACTTCACTCATATGAGGACTTTAAGAGACAAAACAGATGAACATAAGGGAAGGGAAACAAAAATAATATAAAAACAGGGAGGGGGACAAAACAGAAGAGACTCATAAATATGGAGAACAAACAGAGGGTTACAGGAGGGGGTGTGGGAGGCGGGATGGGCCAAATGGATAAGGGGCATTAAGGAATCTACTCCTGAAATCATTGATTCACGATATGCTAATTTGGATGTAAACTTTAAAAAATAAAAAATAAAATAAAATAAATTTTTGTATTTTTAAAAAAATACCTGGGGCACTAGGTGGCTCAGTCGGCTGAGCATCCAACTTCCGCTCAGGTCATGATCTCACAGTTCGTGAGTTCAAGCCCCACAATGGGCTTGCTGCTGTCAGTGCAGAGCATGCTTCAATTCCTCTGTCTCCCCTCCCCCCCCCGCCCCTCCCTTGTTCATGCTCTCTCAAAACTAAAAACTAAAAGCAAAAAAAAAAACAAAAAAATCACCTTACACAGGGGTTAAACTCCTTTGTAAATGAGCAGTAAAGCCTTTCTCTCCAAATTTGTTCAAAATCAATTAGAATATAGTCATGGAATGGAACACCAAAATCTTGAAAGTTTAAAGTTTTTTGAAGTTTGCAAATATTAGACCAAATATCATAAAAATATTTTTGTGTGTAAGTGACCTCCAAAAAAAAAAAAAGGTAAAATTTCCAGGTGTCAACAGCCAAACCTCTCAGCAAAAGCAAACTAAAATTAGAAAATTTCCCATAGGAAGGAAGGAAGGAAGGAAGGAAGGAAGGGAAGAGAAAAGAGAAAAGAAAAGAAAAGAAAAGAAAAAAGAAAAGAAAAGAAAAGAAAAGAAAAGAAAAGAAAAGAAAAGAAAAGAAGGGTAGGGGAGGGAAGGGAGGAAATTTCCCATCTACCAGAAACATTTAAAAAGGAAGCCTATCTCTGTTCAGGAATTTACATTCTGAATTTTCTCTTCCTCTCTGGCTTAAGAATCTCCAAGGTAATAAATTAACATATACATTAGAAGATGTAGGGGCTGGTGGTACCTTAGAAAATCTAGCAGAGCAAACCACAAAACACCTTAGAGATTCTCACAGAAGAAAAAACAATTCAGCTAAAAACTATTACTCACACAAGGAAAAACACTAGAATATAAGCAAATATTCAACAGAAGAATTAAACAGTACACTAGACAAAGTTGAACAGAGAATGAGTGAATCAGAAAAACATTTTAAAGAAATTATCCAAAATACAGGACCTCAAGGAAAAAGACATGACAATATAAGAGGTTAAAACAAATACAGGACTGAATGAAATGGGTCTTATACATGTCTAACTGGAGTTACAGAAGGAGCTGATTCTTTTTTTTTTTTTTTAGGTTAATTTTATTTATTTTGAGAGAGAGACAGAGATCATGATCTGAGCCAAAATGAAGTCAGAGCCACCCAGGTGCCCACAGGAGGCAGTTCTGTGAAGAGCTGGGTCACTCCAAAACAGGATAAATGAAAGTTAAGTCTCCAGCAATGGTCCTTAATACTGGCTGAACCTTAGATTATCACCTAAGAAGCTTAAAAAAAAAAAAAAAGAAAGAAAGAAAGAAAAACAGTGCCTAAACCTACACCACCCAGAGATTTTAGAATTGGTGTGGGGTAGGTCAAAGTATCTTTGTTTCCCTCAAAGCTTCCCAAGCTATTTTTTTTTTAATTTTTTTTTTTCCCAATGTTTTTTTATTTATTTTTGGGACAGAGAGAGACAGAGCATGAACGGGGGAGGGGCAGAGAGAGAGGGAGACACAGAATCGGAAACAGGCTCCAGGCTCTGAGCCATCAGACCAGAGCCTGACGCGGGGCTCGAACTCACAGACCGTGAGATCGTGACCTGGCTGAAGTCGGACGCTCAAACGACTGCGCCACCCAGGCGCCCCTTCCCAAGCTATTTTAGTGAGTATCCAGGTTTGAGAACCTGTGATCCATACCTACAAACAGCTAAACCAATGAACAAAAATAAAGAGAAAAATGTTAAAAATAACTACAGAGAAGTAATTTTACCTACAGAGTAGTAAGCCTGCTCACAAACTTCCCAACAATAGAAGCTAAAAGAATAACAGAATCATACCTTCAAAGTGTAGAGAGAAGTAACTGTCAACCTAAAATTCTAAATAGCTAACTAACATTCAATAGTGATAATGAAATAGACATTTTTTAGTCATAAAGTCTGAGAAGTTACCATTTATAGAGCTTTGCAGAAATAGCTATTAAATAGGGTGGGCTGAACATAGAATGGAATGGGATATAAGAAGAAATTCAAAACATAAAAGTAAAAAACACAACAAACTCTTGTTGCCAGCTAAACTCACATTTCATTTTTTTTTTTTCCCTAAGTAATCAATCAACCAGGATGAAAATCCTCCTGGTCATCCATCCTGGTAGTTCATAAACATGACCAAACAAAGTGACCTGTTTTTAAAAGAACAAACATATGGGCCCCACCCTAGGTGTACTGTAACTCTAGGAATAAGGACATTTTTTTAGCATCCTACACCAAGAGGATAATCAGGTTTAGAAATATCAGGTTCTAGTATTTCCTTAATACAGCAGTTCTCAAAGTGTGGCTCCGCAGTAGCATCACTGTTATCAGGGAACTTGTGGAAATGCAAATTCTTAGGACCCACCTCAGATCTACTTTATTAGAAATTCTGGGTATGGACTCAGCAACCATGCTTTAATAGGCCCTCCAGGTGACTCTGACACCAGCTCCAGTTTGAGAAAGCTGCTTTAGTCTCATGCTCATATTATCTGTTCACACTTCTACGTGAACAAATCCTCTGCTGCTGTCCTGCCCATAAAATCTATCCATTTAGTCCTCTAGAGCAATGTACCATGGTTAACCAATTCCTAGACATTCTTAATCTCTTCAGTGAATTTTCTTTCTATCTTTTCCCTCAACTGAAACTAACCCTCTTCTCTTATAGAGTTCTCACATAAAAGCTGTTCACTCTCCCAAACACCATGTGGCTGAGGGTCTGGAAAGTGAGGTTCACTCATTCCTGCTTCCTATATCTCCAAAAACATTTGGATAAAATCTTGCCTTTTGTGACACTCTCCACTCTCAAGCCTTTTAAACTGCGGATGATACTAACTTCCAAATTTCTCTTGTGATGTTGGGAAGAACCCAATGACTACCCAACATTTCCATGTGGATGTTGCAGAGGAACTTCAAATTCAATATATAAACATCAGAACCTGCCATATTACCCAACTCTGTTCTTCCTACAGTTTCTATATGAATGGCACCACCACTCATCTATCTAATTATCCAAGTCCAAAACCTGGAAATAAATCATCAATGGAATCCCTTATCCAAATATTCAATTAATCACCAGTTACTATCAATTTCACCTTCTGTGAATTCTCTAATTCTCTCCATTACAACTGCTAGTGCTATAGTTCTAATTACCATCCCTAACTGGGAAATCCTATACAGCAATAGCCTCTTAACTGTTCACCCTCCCTCCTGTATTGCACTCTTCCAGTTCATTTCACAGTCCCTAAATTTTAAGAACATGTATTTTTAAACAATGTGGTAACTTATGGAATGTAAATTACGTTCCAATTTTTTAAAATCATGTAAATTTATAGTTTTAATACTTCTATTATTCTAAATCATCATTAAACACAAGCTTTTAAATCCAGCTCTTTTACTCAATTGTTCTGGGTCACCAACATATTGACAGTTTTATCACAATTATGTAACACAAAGAACATCAATCAAAAAAGGAATTATCGAATTAGACACAAGTTAAAATTTAAGGGCCACAACTGCTAACTTCATCTATGTGAACTTTCCTACAATAAATTTTACCACAATAAATGTTTACTGAACTTTACTGCAATAAGTGTTTTTGTTATAAATAATGGCATTTCAATAAATGTTTAGATGAGCAAACGAAGAAAAAAATTTTTTGAAATTCATGGAAGAAAACATTCTAGATTCTGAAAAAACAAAAACTCACCATACACACCTGTAGAAGTAGAATTGTTCATGGTAAAGGGTCCGTCAATGTCATCAGAAGAAAGAAGCTCATCAGATCCCCGCTGAAAAGCAAGGGCAATATTGTTAATAAAACAAGTCTTGGATAATGGTCCACATTTACTACTAAAAATATTAAAAGTTAATATTATTACTTCTGTTTGAATATCAAGGCCTTTAAAGGGAAATCCTCAAGAATCACAAAACTTAAAGGTTGGAGAAGTGAATTTCACAGAAAAAAAAAATTACTGCATATCCACATGGTTGTTATTTATATATACCAAAAAAAAAAAAAAAAAAAAGCCAACCTGCTATCATATAACTGGGGACATAATCCTTCATCCCTTTTTGAACAAACCCAATCTTCAGATGTTTCATTTGAAGTACCAAAAACCATACTTAGGGGTTGCATCCTGAAATTTTTTCTGTAATTTATTTTAAGGTATATTTGGTATATTTTAAATATACTTAGTATTTTTAAATAGGTTGTTTTTTTTAGTATATTCTTAAGTATTCATGTGGAAATAATTTGTGTAGCACCTGTTAAGAATCCTGACTTGATACCTACATATTTTTTTATTTTTCATTTTTTATTCATGTATTTTTTCCTATGTGTTTTTTAAAGTTGAACACAAAGATGCAATTTACTTCTATATTTGGTGATAGCTGATACCCTTTATAATTGGTGATTTTTTTACCCATTAATCTTCAGAATGATCTTTAATGTGTACTAATTCTTAAACAACTACTGTTTAAATAATTTACTCTTTTCTGCTGATGAGAGTTTTGACCAATTGCAAGCTGAACTGTCAATGCGAAAAGACAAGTCAGACAAGCCTTCTCATTTTAACTGTAAGATCTATTACCAAGATTTAAAAGTTTACATTTACAATGGACAATAAATGCCATGTACAAAGTTAAAATCAACCAATTTCCAATGTTACTGTTTGTTTAACCTGGTCAATTTTGAAGATCAAATATTTTTGGTCCACTGGATGATAAAACTTAATCCTTAAACTATCCAACAAATATCAAAATAGTAATTACGCTCCAAAATATGTTTAATGTTTAAGTGTTGAGTACCATTGTAGGAAACAACTTCAGCCTTTGCTAAAGAAAGGCAAAGCACTGATGTGTTTGCATAACAGAAATACAATTACTTAAACAATTCTTGTATTAAACATCTGGAAATTATTCCCTTTCGTTCTTGACGAGTTTATACAGACAGCTTGGGACAAGAAGAAATTAAATAAGCACATAAGAAGAAATAAAAAGGAAAATCTCAACTTCCAGAAAGGTAACAGAAAGAGTATTTTCATAATTTTGGAGTAGAGAAAGATTTCTTAAACAAGAAACAAAAGCACAATTATGAAGGAAAAATACTGATAAACGACACTGAAATTAATTTTATTTACAATATACACAATGTCAAATTATTATGTTGTACATCTGAAACTAATGTATGCCAGGTTTCTGGGGTTTTTTTTAAGAATTTTATTTAATAAGAGACATTAGGAGATTTAAAAGGCAAGTAACAGGGGCCCCTGGGTGGCGCAGTCGGTTAAGCGTCCGACTTCAGCCAGGTCACGATCTCGCAGTCCGTGAGTTCGAGCCCTGCGTCGGGCTCTGGGCTGATGGCTCAGAGCCTGGAGCCTGTTTCCGATTCTGTGTCTCCCTCTCTCTCTGCCCCTCCCCCGTTCATGCTCTGTCTCTCTCTGTCCCAAAAATAAATAAACGTTGAAAAAAAAATTAAAAAAAAAAAAATAAATAAAAAATAAATAAATAAAAAATAAAAGGCAAGTAACAGAGTGGGAGAAAATATCTGCAATACACATAACCAACAAATTTTATATCCAGAACTTACTAAGAAAGAGAAAAAAGGAGAAAAAAAATCCTCACTAGCAATCACTAAGAAAGTCCAAATAAAAGAAAACAAAAGAGTTCCATAGGCACCTAACAAAGTGGTAGACTTTACTTGTGTTCCAGAGGATTTGTGCCTTCCCTTTCTCCTGTGAAAGAATTTTTCACCCCCATCCATGGTGACATAACTTGCCATGTCTCCTGTGGGAGAATACTTCCCTCACCCACTGACACTGAGCACAGTTTTACAATATGCTCTGGCCTATGGAATATGAATAGACATGACCCATACTAAATCCAAGCAGAAGCTTCAAAAGATAGTACTAGTTTCTGCTAATTTTTTCCTCTTTCCCCCTTAAATACGGGCTGTTCTTTCAACCTGATTCCCAGAAAAAGAACACATACAGCTTCAGAACAGCCACCAACCACTATAAGTGAATGAGAAACAAATGTTATGTCTAAGCTATATCTAAATGACTAAAACCATATCCAATAGACATGAAAAGATGCTTAACCTCACTGGTCATCAGGGAAATGTAAGTTAAAACCATAATAAAATACTAGATATTAAAAAAGACTGACAATATCAAGAGTTGATAACAATGTGGAACATCAGAACTAGTATATTGCTAGTGGGAGTGCAAGTTGGCACAACTTTGGAAAACTGACCCAATATACTAATGTTGAATATATGACTATCCTACAAACCTTATGTATTCTATTCCTATGAATACACTCAAGACAGTTCATGCTGGGGCGCCTGGGTGGCGCAGTCGGTTAAGCGTCCGACTTCAGCCAGGTCACGATCTCGCGGTCCGGGAGTTCGAGCCCCGCGTCAGGCTCTGGGCTGATGGCTCGGAGACTGGAGCCTGTTTCTGATTCTGTGTCTCCCTCTCTCTCTGCCCCTCCCCCGTTCATGCTCTGTCTCTCTCTGTTCCAAAAATAAATAAATGTTGAAAAAAAAATTAAAAAAAAAAAAAGACAGTTCATGCTTATGTGCACCTAAACACATGAGAATGTTCTCATCAGCACTGTTTCTACTCATCAAATTGGAAACAGCTACGTTATCAACTCTAGTATGGATAGATTGTTGTAAATGCACTCGATGATTTATGCCACTGAGAATGAATTATTGCCCCATACACTAACATAGAAAAATCTCACAAGCATAAGAAGTCATTCACAAAAGAATATATACTGTATCATACTACTGCATTTATATGGAGTTCAAGAATATGGTGAAAACAAAATTACACATTGGACAGCAACATGCAAAAGAATGAAACTGGACCACTTTCTTACACTTATATATAAAAATAAAGTCAAAATGGATTTAAGACCTAAGTATGAGACCTGAAACCATAAAAATCCTAACTTCTTTGACATCAGCCATAGCAACTTCTTCTAGATATTTCTCCTGTGGCAAGGGAGATAAAAGCAAAAATTTATTACTGAGACTTCAACAAAATAAAAAGCTTCTGCACAGCGAAGGAAACAATCAACAAAACTAAAAGGCAACCAATGGAATGGGAGGATATTTGCAAACGACATACACAATAAAGGGTTAGTATCCAAAATATATAAAGAACTGATGCAACTCAACACCCCCAAAATGAATAATCCAATTAAAACATGGGCAGAAGATACGAAGACACTTTTCCAAAGAAGACATACAGATGGCCAACAGACACATGCAAACATGTTCAACATTACTTATCTGAGGGAAATGCAAATCAAAACTACAATGAGATATCACCTCACACCTGTAAGAATGGCTAAAATCAACAACTCGAGAAATAACAGATGTTGGCAAGGATGTGGAAAAAGGAGACCCCTCTTGCACTGTTGGTGGGAATGCGAACTGGTGCAGTGACCATGGAACAGAGTATGGAGGTTCCTCAAAAACTTAAAAATAGAACTACCCTACAATCCACCAATTGCATTACTAGGTATTTACCAAAGAATACAAAAATACTAATTCAAAGGGATACATGCACCTCAATGTTTATAGTAGCATTACCTACAATAGCCAAATTATGGAAACAGCCCAAGTGTCCATCAACTAATGAATCGATAAAGATGTTGCAGCATATATATACAATGGAATATTATTTGGCCATAAAAAAGAATGAAATCTTGCCATTTGCCATGACACAGGTGGAGCCAGAGTATTATGCTAAGCGAAATAAGTCAGCCAAAGATAAATACCATATGATTTCACTCATGTGTGGAACTTAAGAAACAAAACACATGACCAAAGGGGGGAAAAAAAGAGAGAGAGGCAAACCAAGAAACAGACTCTTAACTATAGAGAACAAATGGATGATTACCAGGAAGAAGGTGGGTGGAAGGGGGATGTGCTGAACAGGTGACAGGGATTAAGGAGTGCACCTGTGATGAGCACCGGTGCTGTATGGCAATGCTGATCATTATACTATACACCTGAAACTAATATTAGGCTATGTTAACTGCAATTTAAATAAAAAGTACTTTCAGGGGCGCCTGGGTGGCGCAGTTGGTTAAGCGTCTGACTTCAGCCAGGTCACGATCTCGCAGTCCGTGAGTTCGAGCCCCGCGTCAGGCTCTGGGCTGATGGCTCAGAGCCTGGAGCCTGTTTCCGATTCTGTGTCTCCCTCTCTCTGCCCCTCCCCCGTTCATGCTCTGTCTCTCTCTGTCCCAAAAAAAATAAATAAAACTTTGAAAAAAAAAAAGTACTTTCATTCTTCAAAGACACCATTAAAAACAAAAAGAATGATAAACCAAGCCAGAGAATGGGAGAAAATATTTGCAAAAACTAAATAAAGACAAATAACCCAATAATAATAATAATAATAAACAGGCAAAAAGCATTTGAAAAGACATTTCTCCAAAGATATACAAATGGCCTATAAACACATGAAAATATCAAATATCAACATCATTAGACATTAAGGAAATGTAAAATTAAAAAAAATAAGTGCAGTATTTGCACTTTAGTTGTTTGTTTTTAGGGAAAGCGCGCAAGCGGCGGACAGGGAGAGAGAGAATCTTAAAGGCTCCAACACTCAGCACAGAGTTTGAAGCAGGGCTCAATCCCATGACCCTGGGATCATGACCTGAGCCAAAATCAGGAGTCAGACGCTCAACCGACTGAGCCACGCAGGTTGCCCGAGAAATGCAAATTTTAAAACCACAGAGAGCACTTCAAATAAAATGTAAGACTAAGACATCACCACACACCTACCAGAACAATCAGAATAAGGAAAGGTGACATATCAAATGCAGGTGAGGATGTGGAAGAAAGTGGATCTCTCATACACTGAAGATAGGAACGGTACAGCCACTCTGGACTGTTTGGTGGTTTCTTTAAAATGAAACATACACAGCAATCTCAAAAGATCACATTCTCAAAACAAAAATTCACATGCTCTACGATTTTATTCATACAACATTCTCAAAATGACAGAATTATAGAGATGGAAAAGAGACCAACAGTTGTGAGGGAGCAGAGATGGTTGGGAGGAGGTAGTGGGTAATTAAAGGATGCCAGAAGGGAGATCTTTGTGGTGATAGATTAGTTCTGTATCTTGACTGTAATAGTTACATGAATCTACACATGCAACAAAATGAAACAATTATAAACAGGCACTTTACCAATGTCTTTGTTTTGATAGTGTGCTGTAATTAAAATGTAACCATTGGAGGAACCTGGGAGGGTACACAGGACCCCTCCACAGTATCTCTACAATTTGTTGTAAATCTTGAAATTTTTCCAAATAAAAAGTTAAGACAAAAAACAAAACAGGGGCGCCTGCGTGGCTCAGTCGGTTGAGTGTCTGACTTTGGCTCAGGTCATGATCTCTCGATTTGTGAGTTTGAGCCTCACATCGGGCTCTGTGCTGACAGCTCAGAGACTGGAGCCTGCTTCATATTCTGTGTCTCCCTCTCTCTGCCCCTCCTCCACTCACACTCTGTCTATCTCAAAAATAAATAAAACATTAAAAAATTTTTTTGAAATAAAAAATAAAAAACAAAACAAAACAGAACAGAACAAAACAGATGTATCATTCTAAGCCAGAGGATTCCTACTTGACTTGAGACTTTTTGCTGGCTTAAAATAGTCATCACCAACACCTGTGCTCGGTCAATCCTCAAGAAGGGATAAGACAAGACTGGTCAAGCTGTCAATTACTACAGCTCACTGTCAGAGCTCATGCCTCACACTACTGTTCCATACAATGGTGATCCAGAAGGCATCCCTTCAAAGACAGGCAACATTCAAAGAAAAACAATCCTATGAGTTCCTTATGGGAATCTGTACATAAGGTAAAGGAAGGGAAGACTCAAAAGCCAGACAACATACACCAGAAAAAGTATACAACTTTAAATTATGAGCAAATAAGAACTTTGTAAAATAAAATAAAAAATTAAGAAAATAGCCCCTCCTAAATAAAATGCAAAGGGGTATAACAGCTCAAAGGAGAGGCAAGTAAGAATTCTACCAAACGATTTAAAAGATAGATTGATGAAAAAAAAGAATAAAGCAGTGTCGTGAAAGTCAGACATTACAAAGAGGAGAGCCAAAAGTGCAAAACACACCTTTCCACCATCCAAAGAAGTTACCTACTGCAAAGAACCAACTCTTAATCTGGACTTTAAGTATCCAAAAGCCACACAGAAAAAATTTTCAGGAAAGCCCTCCCTTGCAGGCACATGAGATTACTTAAATGCAACTGGCGAAAGTGTCAGACTGTTAACAAAGGCCCCACACAATGTTTGACAGCTAAGAATCCAAAAACTTCCCTGCAGTCTTCTTAATGCACACAAGCTATTTCAGTTTCAATATGGGGAGAACTGAGTTACTCATAGTTCTATTTCCATCTTATTCAATAAACTGTTACCTGGTTTCCTAACAAGTAAATCACCAATCAACCATTAACATGAAATTATTCCCTGTTGCTTACTGAATCAATTCTAAACTTACTATAATATGGCCATTAAAAGCTCTTTCTAACCCAGACCTCCTCCTACACACAGTAACACTCCTGTCTTGTAATTTGCCCCAGACACACTATCTTTATTCTTGCCTCGTTATGCTATTCTCCCACCTCAAACACTATCCCTTCACTACATATCCATTCCTACATAATGATCACAAGTAAATACTATCACATCCTTGAAATTTTTCCTTTCCCCAAAATGAAGAGGCTGAACTTAATTTTGATTGCCTTGCGGGATTAAAATGTACATATGTTTTAGGATGTTAGTACACTTGCATAATGTATTCTTCCTATATGTATAGCTATCAATATCACACATTTTGTCAAATATGTATGCAAAGTTTTTTTTTTTCAGCCACTTTCAGTCTATTATTGTGTCTTACACTTGATTGTATTTCCCCACAGTCTATAGGACAGTGTCAGGTATATTATATGTAATGACTCTCTGCCTTGGTTATACATTACAATCATATAACCAGTTAAAAAAAATTGTTTTTATTTGAGAGAAAGAGCATGTGCTCAAATAGGGGGAGAGGGGCAAAGGGAGAGAAAGAGAGAATCCCATATAATCAGTTTAAAATCAACACCAGATGTCAGGTCCTACCCCAAAGATTCTTAACCAATAGGTCTAGGCTAAGGCGGAACCTGTATATTTCCAAAGCTCTAATGTGTACCCACCTGAGGACCACTATAAACAGATGTTTTAATAAACACAGAAATATAAGAGTGAAGTGGTTTAAAAGACGAAAATAAAATAGTCTTCTAGAGTAGACCAGATCTAGGTTCGAACAGACTCCACAATCTTAAATTTACCTTTGTATGATACTACACGTTATTTAATCTAAGGCTGTTTACTCATCTGTAAAATGAGGATAATAATGCTACCCATCATCACCATCCTCTGAGGATTAATGTTTCTAATACATAAGGTATCACTAAACACTAGCAGATAAACACTAATGATTAATTACTCAGTCCTTTTCAAAAGCTATACATGTCAGTAGTTACTTGTATTCAATGTAATTAGTACTAGATAACAATCTCCTAAAGGTAACATTCTTTCAATAAAGAAAACTTTCTAAAGTTTTAAAAAGAAACATCACCTCCCCATCCTAACAGCAAAAAATTAACGAAAGATTTGGCTTTGATAAAACATGCTTAAAAACTGAAGCAATACTTTTCACATTTTATGTAACAAACTCTTAAAATATATATCCATTTCTAATAAATAAAATTGAAACATTCTTTGTATAGGATTGCATACGAGAGCTAATAAAGTCCCATTTCATGATTAACCTCTGAGGATGAGAAAGAATAAAGCATGTATCTGCCTGGGCATTAGGACTTTTCCTGCAGAACACTGGTAAGATCTGTTAAGAGAAAAAAGTAAAAATTTTCACTATAACCATCCTTATTTAAGCATCTTTGCATACTTATTCAATTATCTCAGGATAAATCTGTAGATGTTAAACAGCCTGATTTTTTATTTTTATAATTCATTTTATCTTAAGTACATTCTGCAACATTATAATATGAATCCATGCCCCTGTCTGTAATCCTTTTATAACTGATAAGCTTTTGCCACACTGTTGCAGTCTTTGTATTCTATTCAAAATGAATATTCAGAAATGAAATAAACAGTTCGTCCTTTGTGAGCATAAAGACTGCAAGAAATCTCAAGTTTCCACTCAACGATGTAGAGTAACTTAAAGTTACTACTACACTACACGTGACTAGGAAGAAGCATTTTTATTTCTATAGGGGTCTTTCAAATATTGTTAGAATTAGCACATGACCACCTCATTTTATTTTTTTCCCCACAACATTTTAGTATTACTCAGAGTCTGGCTCACAATTTGTGTAGGAAAGAATTTAACTTTGCCAATTAGAGGTCTGGCTTTTGCCCTCTCCTTCTGGGAAGTATCTCTAAAGTCCTGGAAGGTCACGCTTGAAAGAAGTATCTTTTTTTTTTTTTTTTTTTTTTTTTTTTTAACTTGAGGGCTTTAGGTCACTGACAAGGGACTGACCACATCAAAAAAATCAACGATGTAATTTAGGGTAAATATGGGCTTTTGCTCATGCCTAAAGACTGAGATCTGCCTCAAGGGCAATCAATTATGCCTACACAAAGGAGCTTCTCAATAAAAAAAATATAGTTAATCACTAAAGCACAAGTGAACTTCCCTGTTTGACAATACTCCATAAGTACTACCACACACTGATGATGGGCAAGTAATGTGTCCTGATGCCACAGAGGACAAAGGATGCTCTCTGTGTTTGGTACTTCCCCAGACTCTGCCGTATGTGTTTCTTCCCTTGGCTGACTTAAATCTATACCCCTTCCCTGTAATAACCACTAACCATGAGTATAACAGCTTTCAGTGAGTTCCATAAATCCTTTTAGCAAATTATGGGACCTCAGCATTGGTTTGGGAAACCCCCAGAACTTACAGTTGGTGTTGTAAGTGAGGATAGTCTTCTGTGGACTATGTCCCCTAACTTTGCAGTTGGCCTAATTCCTCTCAAGGTTAAATGATGAATCAATCAAATATAATAAAAGTATTTATTTAACAGATTTTTAAAAACTATATTCTTAACCTCTGAATTACCATTTGGACTTCTAACTATAAAAGAAAAATTTAACCTAAAAATGTGATTAAATATTCAAGTATAGAAAAACCAGAATAATTAAGTTAAATTTATATGACACCTTAAATAAATTAATGTAACATCTTAACTATCACACTCTATGTTTCCACACAAAATATAAACTGCCATAATAAAAAAATGATGAACACTGCAGAGTCTTCAAAATAAACACATATAAGGAGCACCTGGATGGCTTAGTCAGTTAAGTGCCCAACTTCAGCTCACATCATGATCTTGCAATTTGTGTGTTCGAGCCCTGCATCAAAGCTCTGCGCTGACTGCTCTGGGCCTGGAGCCCACTTCAGATTCTGTGTCTCCCTCTCTCTCTCTGCCCCTGCCCTACACGCACTCGCTGGCTCTCTGTCTCTGTCTCTCTCTCTCTCTCTCTCTCAAAAATAAAAACATTAAAATAAATAAAGAAATTATATTTAAGTCTAAAAATTCTACAAGATCTTTCAAGAATAACAGGAGCAACTTATAAGTAAAGCAAACACTATAGTATTGAGTGAAGTATTGGAATGACTGGTTTTATTTTTTAATGTATTTTTCTTTTTCTTTATTTTTGAAAGGGTGGGGGGGAAGAGAGGAAGAGGGAGAAAATCCCAAGCAGCAGACAGCACAGAGCCCCATGCAGAGCTCAAACCCACAAACTGTGAGATCAAGACCCCAAGCCAAGATCAATAGCTGGGTGCTTAACCAACTGAGCCACGCAGAAGCCCCATGACTATTTTTATTTTTATACTTTATCACACAAGAAAAAATATTTGATACTAAAGTTTCATACCTGAAAATCCTGTTTTACATCAGAAAAAGGGTTGACTATCATATAAAATAAACCACTCATCTCTCAAATAGTTACGATACTTTTAAAAAAATGGTAACTTTCTGACCCTAACAGGGGTCTGATAAACACAAGACAAAGAGAACAAAAAGGCTTACATTTGAAAATTCAGTCACAAGAAAAGTATTCTGATAATCAAAATTTACTGGCTAAGCTTTTCCCCAAGAATTCATTTTCAAATTATAGAAAACAAAGGTTATTAATATTATAAAGCTCAAATCCCAAAAGCCATATTACTTTGTAAAGCTCTGTAAAAGAGGAGAAAAACACAATTAGTTCTGTATTAAACATTCCCTTCTTTTAAAAACCAACTTTTCTTTCCTAGACATAAATTCTTTCTCCTGAAAACACATCACCATCTATAATTACAGATTACTTCAGTACAAAACAAATTTCTGAAAATTATACTTAATATTTATATCCTATGTGTCTGAAAAGCAATTTTCCATTAAAGTAAGGGAAGAGCGATGCAGACTAGGCAAATTGAGGATCTCTCACAAGGGATGACTGCTATGAGAGAGGATGGTTTAAGAGATGGGTGGAAGATGAGCAGAATGAAGACCCCTGTACCACAGAGAAACAAATTAACATTACACAAAAGGCTTTAACAAGCCAAATGAAGACATCACAGAAGGTGGGCTGCATGAAAACACTGGCTCAACCGTCTCCTTAGAAACACACAGTAAATTTACGTAAGTGCAGCAGTTGCTTTCTGGACTTGTTAGCTCTCTGGCTAAGTCAACACACCAATCAGCTTCACTGCCTCTGGTACCAATTACTGAAGTTCTCTCCTATTGAAGAATAATGAAATATACAGGACCAACAAAGCAAAACAATACTGTAATTAGCAGCACAAATAAAGTGTTCCATTAACAAATTTGATGGAGAGTGGTTTTATTTAGCATTAGAGCAATATTATTATGATAGAAAGCAATCCACACAACTGAGAAACAGCCACTAAAGTAACATGTAAGGAAGATTCTGAAAAATAAACCATTAACTCACAGTTAATCTTCAGATCATATCAAAAATGCACACGTAATTCAAGAATAAGATATCATTTGTTTTAGCCTATCAAGATGCTATGACCATAAAAAAAAAAATGGCTATCAAAATTATCTCAGAATTGTCTATGATCCTAGTACTTTTTTTAAACAAAAGAATCTTAAATACTGAAATTAATATCCAAGTCGTACCATGAAGCCAAGCTAGCCCCCCCTTTTCAATTTCTAACAGACAGTCTTAGTGAGGCTCTATGAACACTTCCCAGAACAGAAACACATGTTAATCCTGTGGATACATTTTTCTGTAAACAGGAATAAAAGTGATATTATGTAAAGTCTCACCATAGTATATACACTTGTTGACTATGATCTCCTGATTACTCACCTTTATATCTTCCTCCACAGAACCTACTATAACATTTTACATGGCACCTATGTTCAAAACTTTCTTGTCTAAAAAGGAATTTAAAAATGAATAAAAACTACACAGAGAAGAGAACAAACAATATTCAGTGAGGCTTTCAGATTAACTGTGAGGCAGTATGTAACTTCAAGTATTTTTTTCCTAATTCAGCCTTTTGTTAACATTCGCCATTTCACAGCTTCCTGTTATTCAAAGCACATCCAAAACCCAAAGGCACTAGCTATTATTGGTAACTCTACCTTTGCAAATGACTTGGAGATCATATTCCCAAACACTGTGGCCCCATTAACACTCATCATCTACTATATGTGTGACTATACCTAAACATATTTTTTTGGTTAATGTTTATTTATTTATTTTTGAGAGAGAGGAAGAGAGAGAGAGAGAGAGCATAAGCAGAATAGGGGCAGGGAGAGAGAGAGAGAGAGAGAGAGAGAGAGAGAGAGAGAGAGAGAGAG